>NW_027491851.1:0-68964 GCF_021521415.1 Bidens hawaiensis | reverse complement strand
CCGAAAATAGTGGTTGACTGATAATTTAATTAAAGATGTGAAATTAGAGCTCGGTTTAGACGCCCCGATTGGCCGCGGGACCCGTTTCCGTCTTTAGTGCACCGGAAACTGTTAAATCGTTTAAAATTACCCAAATCATCCGAATTATTTTCGGATGATTTACATTTAACTCAGTTATATGAAAATAGTTCATTTTTAGGGTTTTTATACACCAGTCAGCTCGTTTAGACGAACTTTACCGGTTTATGCGTTTTAAACTTTAAAAGTTTGTTTTTATTTTCTTTTTAGCACAAATAATTATCCGTTTAATCTCGGATCTTGAAATTTTGCACAAATCACTTTTTGACAGTGGGGAATTTTATAAAAATATTTCCAGAATTAATTTTTATATTAAAATTTATTTATCTATTTTGAAACACCATTTAAACACTAAATATGTCGTAAATACCAAACGACCTTAGAAAAATCCCAAATTTTTCCTGGATGACCCCTGCCATCCAAATAGTCCCCTGTAATATTTCCAGATCCAAGATCTCTTTTTACATGCCATTTTCACTAAAACCGAGCTAGAAAACCCTAGAACTCGTTTAACCGAAAGGCCTACTTAGACTTCTCCAACGGACCTAAAGTTTTGTGTGTGACTTTTACATGTTATAAAAGCTTATCTGGAATTTTCCAGAATTTTTCATGATATTTAACTATTTTTCACCATTTTTGGCCAAAACCGAGCATTAAATTCACCAAATATTCATCCTTTGTCAAAATATTACCAAAAATTCATGAAACTCTTATTTTCATGTATTTAACATCTCTGTAAAATTTCATGACCTAACTCTAAACCGTTCACAATCTGTCCAAAAATCCATAACCGAACACAAACCGAATATACCTTTTGTTTTTTGCCACTACAAGCTACAAACTCGTCTTTCCGCCTTATCTACCACTAAATACAGAACCTACAACCAACATACCACAATACCAAGCAAGTTACACTCACAATCAAGCCTCTTACACTATAGTTTCGGTTATGACTTAAAAACAAAGATTTAACCGTAATAATTCGTTTTTTGGTTCGTTTAACTCCTTTCTTGGACCAAGATCCCTTGTATAACCCGTATACATCACTTGATCATGCAAGAATCGGTTTTCATCTTTGAAACCTCATTTTCTTGCAAATAAACTCAAGAAACGAAGATGGAAACGTAAATAACTCGATTTTTACCTCGGTTTTCTTGCTAAAAACTCGGGTTTTTAGATGATCTTGTGGAGAGAATTGAAGATTGTTGAATGTGTTTGTGTAAAAAAAAAGAATAATGGAATGGGGTTACCCCCTTATTCCGATCGGTCTCATGGAGGGGTGGGGTGGGACCCACCTTTTCATTCTTAGCCACCATGTTTGGATTCTCGAAATCCGGATAATGTTTTGGATAATCTGGTTCAGTTCTGTTTTTCGGTTAAATGTTTAATTTGGCTTAAAACGAGGCTAAAACGGTCGTTTTCGGCTTAAAAAATGAAATTTATATAAAACCGATTTAAAAACTTTAAAAACTTAAACCACGGCATTTATTACTTAAAATATCATATTATTAATAATTGCGCATCTTTTTCGGCTTGATCGATCGTCTCTGGCTTGGTTTGGTATTAAAGGTTTCGTTTAAGTACCGACGTACCATTAAATCGAAAATTCTTTTTCTGTGCTTTAATTCACTTATCCCGAAGCTTTAACACTTCGTAAACATCACTAAATATTATATATATCGTCTATAATTGAACCCTCGATTGGTTCGGGTTTCAAAAACTATCGATCGATTACTCGCATATTCAATACGATGAATTATATATATTCACGTACAATCAATACAGTGAACCATGTATTCTCGTATAATTACTACGGTAATTCGTGTACCCGACATTAAATATAACGTAACTATTGTCTACTGGTTAAGGTATTCCTGGTTTCGTCGGGAATCGTTACAAGGGAGTATATAAATACCTCTTAAACCCTAATCCTTTTCATATTATCCATCTCTACACCATAGCCTACACCTTGAAAAACACACACAAACACCATCCTATATCCCTAGCCAAGATCCGAAGGTGAAGACCCGAGCTTGTTGGTGCTAGAACGCTGTGACGAACCAAATCAAAATCAATACTAGATCGACTCGTTTAAGGTACGTTTATAACGAGAAATTGTTCATTTAGGTTCGGATTCGTTTGGAAAATCTTAGGTATTATGAGTATGATAAAAACTAATCAAGCGGGTTGAACCTTACTGAAATTCGTTAACATATGTTAGGTTAATTAATCAACTAATTAACCGTATGCCTATATCGATAAAATTGCACCCTTTAAACATGAATGTTGGCTAATTCGAGTCTGTTGATACCAAGATTGTGTTGTTTTATCAGGAATTGAGGTTAAATCATGAATCTGATAGATGTTGACTGTTTGGTCTTCTTGACGATTTTGACTTTGACCCCCGAGTCCAAAGTCTGTATAAGCACTGTTGATCAAATTCGTTATGATTGATCAAATTCGTTACACGGTCATAACTATTGGGACTCATTCGTGTGACTTGATAACGAATGTACCCTTAATTCGTTGTCTATCCATTCTTTAGATTAAGATAACTAATCAGGTCATTCGTTATATGCTCATTCATTAGGATAGGATAACGGACCAGTATAACGAATCAGCTAACGAATCAGATCATGAAAGATAACGAATCAGATCATGAAAGATAACGAATCAAGGTAACGAATCAGGCTTGATCAAAGTCCATTCGTTATAACGAGCGAATTAACAATAAAACAATATTATTAAATAACTATAAATGGAAAATTGTGTAAGACAGTTAATGGAAATAAAATTTTTCCAAGCTGACCCTGGCAGCTCAACCCCAGCAGGGACTCTGCCCTCGGACCCTGTTCGTTGAGGTTATAATTAAACTAGAAATACGATATGGATAGTGATGTGATTAGTTAATACACATAACTCTAGTGGTAAGTTTATGCCTTGTATGATTTATGTATGAATGAATGCATGACAGTGCGTGAACGATCTTCGGATATTGCATGTACCGCCAGGTGTTAATTTAAAGATATGATTGTTATATATGATGTATGAAATGATGTATGTATGTATGTATGTATGAAAGTTATGATTAAGTTTATATAGACATGTATGGTATGGTTGTATGGAAGAAAGGGAACCGGGCCCTAATAATACTCTAGGCAGAAAGGGAACCAATCCCTAATAATTCTCGAGGCAAAAAGGGAACCGAGCCCTAATAATTCTCGAGGCAGAAAGGGAACCAAGCCCTAATAATACTCGAGGCAGAAAGGGAACCGAGCCCTGATAATACTCGAGGCAGAAAGGGAACCGCGCCCTAAAATACTTGAGGCAGTAGGGTGTAATTCTCTTTAAAACGTAGAATTATGTAAAGTAAGGTTTAAGATAAAAGTAAGAAAGAAAAGAAAGGAATGAAAGTTTGAATCTTAACACGCCACCCATAGCCAATTGGGCTAGGGGGTTAGTTGATATAAGTTTGAACTAGAAAAAATAAGAACACATAGACGTGAACCAGTATAGTACAAGAACCCTGGCAAGATCAATGGCCAAATCATTAATCGATTGGCCGATTAACCTTCGAGCTATTGAAGATGACCTTAAGACGAGCAGAACTGCATAATGAATTACCTTTAACAAAATGAAATCGATGTTCAATTCAGATGTTTAGCCGATGACGGACAACAACCAAGAACTGCTATCCAGAGGTGAAGAAAATCCAATTGGGTAAAGGGGTTTTCTTTGCGATGACAAAATGATTGTTAATACGAGACTAATTAAGTTATAATGGATGCTTTAGGGTATAATGCTAAACGAGTATAGGCAGTTTGTTCATATAATCAATACACATCATAAATGATCTTGTTTTCCTAACTCATGACGTTGGTGAGGCCGAATATAGCTAGAGAATCAAAATACACTAATCAATTCCTTAATTTGGACGAATATTATGTTACAAGCAACTTAATCGGGTTTGGGTATACGGGGTTGGACATGGATACGGGTTGGTTTAATGGGTTAACGGGTTAAAATATATAATAAATTATGGATTTGTAGTTTGGTCCTTGGACTATGAAGATGGATACATTAGGGATAAATGTTTAGTTTAGGGTTAAAAATGAATATAAGTCAAAGTAGTTTTAATAATTAATTAAATATTTAAACAATAATATAAAAATAATAATAATAATAATAATATAACAACAATAATAATAATGACTCCATAAACACGATATTTTATCGGTAAAATTTCCGGAACATAAAAACAGGCCATGTAATGGATAAATTCTTAATTTGAAAATCCGAGTTGTTACATAAAGATCGGTGGAAAGGTTTGGGGGTTCCACCCAAAGCCCTTGTCGATTTACAAACCCAAATAGAGGTGGGGAGAGTTGTTCCTAATGTAAGGCCCCCAGTCCCGGTGCCCTACTTTGGCGTTGTATTTACTCATAAACACGATTCTAAATATCATAGTTAATTAAAAGATTTCGTGGAATAATAAAGTCAACCATTTCTTACAAACCATAGAATACTTGTCTTAAAACATCACAAAGTGTCTCAACATAAAACATAAGATAAAACATCATTTCTTCCATCTTTAGATGCCAGTCATTCATGTGCCATCCTCATGCTAGCCCTTTTAACCTATTTACCTGCGTGCATACTAAAAGTCAGCTACGCTGAGTGAGTTCTAGTTAATCAGGCAACATACAATTCATACAATTACTTACATATAGGCATCCTAAGATACATATTATAGGCTTTAACTATTCACCTTTCTTTCATACATACATACATACTTTCAGTTTCCTTAGTCAACCAAGAGTATGTTCATAGTCCGCCGTCTATACCTATACTCAAGGTCGTGAACAAGAAAAAGGTTCGTAATTCTTACCTATGTTTACCATTCATGGTACGTACAAGGTCCGCAATCCTTCCCTATACCATCATACATTAACAACACCTACAAGGTCCACCATCCTTCCCTAAGTTGTCACCTATATCATAGCACGTACGAGGTTCGCCGTCCTCCCTTATGCTACCAACATTACATCTACAACACGTTTAAGGTCCGCAGTCCTTTCCTATGCTGACTCCTATCTACAATACGTATAAGGTCCACAGTCCTAATCTACATTGACATCTATCATATATAACATGTATAAGGTCCACGGTCCTTAACTACGTTATAGCATTCCACGTCTATGTCCAATAGAAGTTAGAGAGATTTGCCATCCAAACTTACTATGACTGACGTAGAGCCTGCACACCATACATACACCTGCTTACCACGTACCACATATACAATAATTATATATAAGGTACCAACATAAACAAAGCAAATTACATCATAACATACGGACACGCTAGGCATCCTTCACATCAATCTCCTAATGATCATTTTTGGATACGTGCAATATTCGAAGATCGTTAACGCACCGACAAGCGTTCATTCACAACCTCGGTATAATAACTATCACATAAATCATTTACGGCATACACTTACCACTTAAGGTAAGTGTATTAACATTTCACATTGAGTATGCACATAGCCCCGAAAACAAGGAAATGGGGCTAGAAACTCACCCCTGGCTTTTGTTTTGTTCGGAACTAATCGTAATCTCCTACCTTAGATGTGCATGATTGACTGTAATAAGGCACATAAGTTAACTACTACTCTAGTGCTCGTTTTTGTACTTGGCCCGTCTTTCTAGGTCGTTCTCATTTTCAACATTACCTTCATTATTAATTGGTTCCTTTTTCTTAACGTATTTACCGTATAAGTTCATATTCTTTACTTACATACGTATACGTCGTACGTACACGTTATTCGTACATATACGATATACATACGCTCACATACATACATGGTGCACATACATACATGCTCTATACACATATACGATATACATACATACACGCTATATATGCATATATGGTGCACATACCTACATGACTTACATACATACACGGTGTACATACATACACGCTCTACATACATATACGATATTGATGCGTGGCGCGTGTGGTATAAAATGTGATGGATGGAATGATTTGCTTTTGCACGAGATCGTGATTTAAATTTATAAAAGTGATTTCTACAAAGACAAAACACACACAAAATAGGCAAGTGTACCTATCGTATATGTAGAATAGTATTGGTAAGAACCAAGTATCGATCCGTGGACACAAATATTTCTAATGATAAATCGTTGTTTTACTTTAATCAGAGGTTTTAATCATTTTGGGGTTAATTTTTGAACTTTTTATTAAATATAAATACTTATATATAATATATAGGTGACCAAGACAAGAGATTCTAAACAGGTTGTTCAATTATGCGAAGTTTACCATCTAAGATCAAGAATCT
Source organism: Bidens hawaiensis (assembly GCF_021521415.1). Taxonomy (NCBI): domain Eukaryota; kingdom Viridiplantae; phylum Streptophyta; class Magnoliopsida; order Asterales; family Asteraceae; genus Bidens; species Bidens hawaiensis. The sequence goes on along the minus strand of NW_027491851.1, from coordinate 62,522 downwards.
ACTCCATTTTTAACATCGATATTTAAATATTTTAAACATAAGATAAACTTGCCATAGCAATATATAATAAATAGCTCTTAAACCTTAAGTGAGCATCTTTGGCACTAAGGAGATAGCATGCGCATTTTAAAGTCCACCATTTCCTAATGTCATACCATCTCAATGATATCAATTTAAGTTGGCAAGTAGTTTCGTAAAGTAGAAAGATTAGGATTGACTTCGATTTCTCAAATACCAATTCTAGACAACTTCAAGTGGTTGTAGTTCATCACACAACCTCCCCTCGGTTGATTTATGTAGGTTATAATTACACATTCCGTTAACATATGATTTCTTTAACTAATTTGATATCCTAAGCAAAGCCATTTTCGGATTACCAAGGTTTAGAGAAATCCATCATAACTTATATCTCATCATTTCTAAGTACAATATAAGGATCTATGTTTCGATAATGTATCAAAGTATTTCTATCTTTCAAGAACATGAATCGATCATGAACGATTGCCAATAGAATTGACAACCACCAACTTTGAATTAGTGATTTAAGATTGTGAAACATTTTTCATCAAAAGATAATTGTAATATAACCATGTACTTTACTAGACTACATCATATGTCTTGATTAATTATTAAGTAAAACAAAGCTTCTTCATAGATTTTACATGGTAAAAGGAGTTTAGCTCATAATGAGCATGATGATAGACATTAAGATGAATGATGATAACAAATACATGATTAAACTTGGAACAATCTAAACAATTGTAGATGAATCTTCCTTCTTAATGATGGTAATGATGGTCGATGATGATGGTTGATGGTGATGACCTCCAAGCCTTCAAACTCTTCACTAGATCTTCAAAGTGAGTGTTAGTGTGTGTTTTTATAAGTGAAAACCGGATAGATATCTTTTCAAGGAACACCAAATGAGTGCAACATGAGCCACTATTTATAGGCAATCTGGAGTGTGAGGCACAGCCCCGTGGTTGGTGGGCATGGCCCCGTTCATTTTTATGACATGTGCCAGATTTGTTTTTTCTTTTCTGCAAGGTGGCCACGGCCCCGTGGTTGATAGGTACAGCCCCGTGGTTTTTAGTGGCATGTGCCAGATTTGTTTTGTCTTTTCTGCAAGGTGGCCACGGCCCCGTGGTTGATAGGCACGGCCCCCGTGGTTTTTAGTGACATGTGCTAATTCTTCTTTGTCTTTTTTGTGTTTTCGTCCAAGGCCCCGTGTTTGGTAGGCACGGCCCCGTGCTTTTGCTTCCAGATTTTGTCTTTTCTTGTGTTCAGAAGCATGGGGGCGTGTTTCTTGAAGCATGGGGGCGTGTTTCTTTGTTTTCTTGTGTTTTCTTCTGTTTTTCTTCGTCTTTTCGTTTGTTTCTTTGTTTGGGGCTTGGTTTCACCTGAAATTTTGTTTTATCATGATAAGTAGCCTCTTATGCTTTATTATTAGATAGAAATTGCAGTTTTTATAGATTATTTGATGCTAAAAAGATGTATATTTCTATGTACATCAAACATCCCCACACTTGAACATTGCTTGTCCTCAAGCAATCTTCTTATAAATATCCTCTAAAAATAGCAAGCTTAGATTATAATCATCCCTTAAGTGAGCTCCAAGAAGATGAAACAAAATAACCAATTTATATTAGTGATAAATAAGAAGGAATTTTTGTTTTTATGAGCTTTCGTTTATGCAAAACGTCACGTTCTCACAATGTTCACTCACACTCGGTTTTATATCTGATCATACCTGTGATGTATGTATTTGAACGCTCTAGTCAAAATGCAACCTGTGATAAATAAGCTTGTAACAAGTTCAAATCTCCACCTTTTAAAGGGTTGCATATATCAGAAGGTAAAAGGGGTTGGTTTTGTGTGAGTATGGATTTGGTATTTTGTGGTGGTTTAAGGATTTAAGTTAATGAGGATAGTAAATACAACTTCTACTGATTGTCGGGAGTCTTGAGATGTCTTTAATGGATAGCTCTTGTTCTCCGAAGTTTTTTTTTTGTTTTATATACCTAATTACTCTTTTAAGGTCAGATCATCAAGACCAATTTTATCGAGGATGTGGATCAATTTTTCCTCAATCATGTTCTGAATATAACTTCCAACTCTAATGGATCGTTCGGCTTTGAGCCTAATAGCCCCCACCCTCATTAGTTCAGTATATTCATGCTGAGACTGAGTTTGACTTTTTCTACGTCTTTCTTCGTGGGACCAATTTCCGCAACCTAAGCATCGTTCATATCTTTTTGCTCTTCTCTTCATTGCGTTTTTGGAAATTCCACAGAATGGTGGCCTTTGTTTGTCTTGGCGCCACTTCTTCCTCACCTCATTGCTAAAGAGAAAGATTCTCTCCCTAAATCTGGAGGCAACCTAGGTTTTGTGAAGTGTATGCAGCAAAGGAAATTGAAATCGAAAGAATGCATTTCCAGTTCTTTAGGGTCTGCCGGTAAAAGACCAGTGTTCTATTTTACCGGTGAGAGGGATAAAATGATAAGGTTTTTGGGTTTTGTAATTTAGCAATGGGTTTGATGGAATTGTGTCAATATTACCTTCTTCCTTATACAACGCTTCGTGCGGTCTTGAAATGAATAACTGCGACAAGTTCTAAATCACACGAAACATATGACTCACTCAAAGCTTCCGAAAAAATATTTATTTGGCATGATTTTTATCTCACAGTAACAGAGGAATTTAGTATGAACGTCATATTTTGCATAAATTCATTCTCAATATTACAAAACTTCTTTTTACCTTTTTACATTTTTATTATGATTGGTTATTTGCAAAAAAAATTTCTTGGTCTTCTCTTTAGGTTTTAAAATAATCTTTGTTTGCTGCAAAAAAATATTTGTTGATTTAGAGAATTTTTATAATTAATTGGACAAACAATTGGTCAAGTAATTCCCCTCCCCACACTTGAATCTCACATTGTCCTCAATGTGAAAAGATTCATGAAAATATAAAAATTCTAATTGAGTGTTATGGTTAAAATGGAGAGTTACTTCCCTACGGGTTAACGAAATTTCGACAGAGCGTCCCCTGTTTATCGTCCGTTTTCCTGTTTGTACCTGTAAAATATAAAACTGCAAACAAACACAAGAAACCAAGCATAAACTGCTGAAAATTGGGTATGGAATCATCCATCCCTTGCCCTATCGGGCTATATTAGTACCTACCATAATGTCTTTAGCACCCACGGCCATAAAAATATCCAAACCAACACATAAACAACTAAACAAGTCCGAAAGAAAGTAAATTGTCTAAAACACATATAATAAGTTCATGAAATACTACCAACCCCATGCCCGTGCCCGACCTACCAGTGTCGCCAGTCATCAGTTACCCGTGTCCGGGTCAAATGGTCCCCACTGCCTGTCCATGTGATATCCCAATCGTTCAATCTCTCGCCTCGTTTCTTCATACTCGGCTGCTCGCTGTGCATCGGAGGCAGGCATCTACTCGTTGATCCTGTTAAATGAGGCGGTAGTGTTAGTTGAGAATTAATCGATAAGTCCATATATACCCTCCAAAGAGTATCGGCTGTCATGTGACGACCTGGGGCCGGCCCCTGATGAAGATGGGCCTCCTCTCTCACGGTAAGTTTGGCGGCGGCTTTGTCTGGGTGGTGATTGTCGTCTTTCGGGCACATCTTGTATCATCATCTCAGCTTGGTCTTCCGAATCCCAAACCTGGTTGTACTTATCACAAAACCTCCACACATTCGGGCTGATTTGCTGAACCATCTACATGCTTTCACAGTAATCAAAGTTGAGAGCTATCAGGTCTGGGCTTCGAGTTCCTTCTGTGTCTGCATTGTAGGCCCTGTAAAGGTTGTAGATCCAAGGACCACCGAAGATCGGGGTATTTCCTCGGGCACTTGCATTTGTCACGAAGAGTTTACAAAATAGCATCGTGATGTTGCATGCTATTTCGTTTTTCATGCAGTATAATGCCCAAAGATCCTTTAGGTTGACAACCCCTTCGCTCTGACCTCGAGCTGTGACCGTGTGACTAAGAAAACGGTGTATGTACCTCATGAGTGGGTCACGCAGTGCCGTGCTTTTTGAAACACTTGGTTTATACTCTGTTGTACCATAGCTCAACTGTTCACAAGCTTCTGCCCTAGTGTCACCTGCTTCAGCTTCATCATCATCGCCTTCATCTGTAAACGTTGTTTTAGCCTCGAACCAGATGTCTGATTCGGTTTCCTCGGTCGTGTAAATTCCCAAATCAACTCCTAGTTGGGTGACAGAAGTTGTACGCCATATACCCCCACATCAGAACTCGATTGCCTCTTCATCCCACATATCAAACTTTTTCTTCTTTATATTGAGCGAGGCTAAGAATTCCTTTGTAAGTTCCGTCATTGATTCCCCTGTTTGACTAAAAACCCGTCTCCAAGGTCCCCTCATAATGTTCTCATAACAGTTCCATTGGTTGACGTTTCTCAAAGTGTCTTCACAAGCGTAGAAGTTGGCTTCTGGATACCTGTTGTTGAGATAAGTTAATCTTGTGTTTGCTTGTCGGTCCTTTGTTTTGCGGTTTGGGAATACTAGAAATGCATGAACGTCTTCTCCATACTCGGTCATCTGCAATTTACACCCGAATTAGTCAAAATTCGTGAAAAATTTTCAATTTGCTGAAATAGAGAGCAAAGCACGGTGGCGTGCTTTCATAAGCACGGCCCCATGTTGTTGCCTCTGGTTCAGTTTCCTTTGATGTTTGACTTTTGGTTGACCACGATTCGTGTTGTTTTGGGCACGGCTCGTGTTTTTAATATTGATTTCCATCTTACTCAGACTCGAACCCTCGTTTCTAACCGGTTATATCAATTAGGTTTAATGGTGTGTCGGGTATTTATGCTAACACCCAAAACCCGAATTGCCCCTTTCAATTAAACCCTAACCATTAAACATTCAACAATCTATGCAATAACCCATATCCTTTTTGGGTTTTGACCCGATTCGGTCGCTTTGAGCGATTTTAGGGTTAAACTAAACCTAGAATGATGAATTTGATCAATGCAATTGTTAAATTAACATACCTTAGGTTTTGAATTGAAGATTTGATGAAGAAATTAGCGAAATAGTGGATGGTCGGCGGTTTTTGGTCCAGAATCGTAGTGAATGTTAGGGTTGGTGGTTGGAAAAAGTTATTTTATTAAGTTAAAACTCGTAACTGCTCTGTGACCAAAAGCACGGCCCCGTGCTTTTAAAAGCACGGTACCGTGCTGCGTAGTGCAGACAGTATTATTTTGAATTTTTGTTTTGTTTTGAGCTGGTTCGTTTTTAACTGGGTTTTATTTTCTGATTAGTTTGAGACAGTAAGTAAAAGTCCTAAACTTCATTAAAACATGAAACATAATACTAAAGACATAATTAAACATAGATAAAATGAAAAGTACCACAACAACTCTCGATCGTAACACATAGTACTAGCGGGAACAACTTCAACACGAAACAAAGTCAGAACTTCAACGGCCAACACTTCCGAACAAGTCCTGTATGTGTGGTGGTGCTCGTTTGGCTTCCAAAAGTTCATTAAGCTTTTTGTTGAGCGTAACGATTTCTCGGCTGAGAAAGTTAAGTTTGGAAGTCACATCTTTGTGGTGGCCATCCACAACATGGAAGTTCTCGAACCTAACCAGGTCGACTTTGTTAATTAACTCGACTACTCGAGCTTCGGTTTGCATGTTGCTCTCAACTTGATCTCTTATGATGCATTGGAGTCTCATGACCTCCTCCTTAAGGCATGAGGAGGATTCATGTTGTTTCCCCTTTCTTATTGGCCTCCATTCAACCCTTTTCCTTCCATTTAGGTAAATTGTGTTTGGTGTGAATGGAATAGTGAGTTTATGCATGCATTATATAGAGACTGGAAAGTTGAACACGGCACCGCGTTTTTAGAAGCACGGCCCCATGCTTTTAGAGGAATAAATGTTTCTGAGTCAGAGAATTGTACGGAGTCAGCGCGTATCACACTGAAGATTCTGGGGTGACCACGGCCTCGTGCTTAGGAAAGCACGGCCCGTGCTTTTTGGCACGTCGAATTTCTTTGTAATTTTCAGAAATAGGCAAGATTTGGAATTCTTAGAATGACGTTTATTATGATAATTTGGAAGTTTGGTCATCTAAAAATTACTTTTCATTAAAAATAAAAGTCCTAGAACAATTACGGGATAAGCCCCGGTTTCCTAAGAATAGAGAATAATCGGGTTAAGCCCGAAGTACTAACACATTGTGCTTAATGCACTTGTTTACACATTAAAAAAACAGAAAATTAAGTTTCCTAGAGTTCCCCGAAAGGCTCTCCTCCTCCGAATGGTCCTGGTGGTGGAAAATACGTGAAACCGATAACTTGAAACTGGAGTTGTTCGTTAATGTCTCGGAGTTCCATTTTCATGTTTTCCACTGATTCAGTGAGTTGAAAGAGACGCATCTCAGCAAGGAGATTCATTTCGGTGAGTTCTTTAACGAGTTCTTGAAGTTTCAAGAGAAGCTCGGTTTTGAAAACATGGCGGGCATCGTTTCTCGGGTGTCGGGAAACGGGGATTGCTTCACTCATCTCAGTTGGCATGTTGAATTTTCAAAGGTTATTGGTTTGGTTTTGGTTTGTGCAAAGAATGAAATGACATAAGGTGCCTTTTATAACCAACCAGTGAGCCGAGCACGGCCCCGTGCTCTTGGAAGCACGGCCCCGTGTTTTTGTTCTGACAATTCTGTTACAAACCAGTCTGACTGAGATTTTTGCAGCGAAGATGCCGGTCCGCATTTTTAGGCACGGGACCGTGCTTTTGAGAGCACGCCCCCGTGGTTTTCAAAATTATTATTATTATTAATTTTTTTTTTATTTACAAGGCCTAGTTTTGTGAAGGTCTTGGCCAGACCTTGTTTCCTTGATTTCTTATTCAGGGAGTTGGAGGGTTAATACCACCAGAACTTCTTCAAGTGGACCGTCAATATATGGCTTTAATCGATGTCCATTTACTTTGAACTTTTGGCCATTTGAATTTGAAATTTCGATTGTTCCATAGTCAAAAACTGATTCAACTATGTATGGACCCGTCCATCGAGATTTCAGTTTTCCTGAGAAAAGACGTAAACGAGCGTTGTATAACAGTACACGGTCGCCAGTTTGAAATTTTTTGTTTCCTTTTAAATGGGCGTCGTGTAGGCGTTTAGTCTTTTCCTTGTAAGACCAGGAATTTTCGTATGCCAATGTTCTCAGTTACTCGAGCTCATGAATTTGATCTTCCCGGTTTACTCCGGCGGACGTTAGATCAAAGTTTACTTCTCTGAGGGCCCAGTAGGCTTTGTTTTTTAATTCTACTGGCAGATGACATGCCTTCCCATAAACGAGCTTGAAGGGTGTCGTTCCTATGGGAGTTTTGTAGGCCGTCCTGAGGGCCCACAAAGCGTCATCTAATTTTTCTACCCAGTTTTTGCGATTCATCCCCACAGTTCTTTCTAAAATTCTCTTAATTCCTCGATTCGAGACCTCTACTTGCCCACTGGTCTGAGGGTGATATGGTGTTGCCAGTCGGTGATGAACCCCATATCGTGCTAAGACTTTGTCTATCAAAGTGTTACATAAGTGGGTACCTCTGTCGCTGATTAGGGCTTTCGGAGTACCGAATCGTGAAAATAACCTTTTTAGAAATCTTACTACAACCCGAGCATCATTAGTGGGAAGAGCTTGTGCTTCTACCCATTTAGATACATAATCAACTACTACGAGAATGTATTTATTTCCAAATGAGTTAGGAAATGGTCCCATGAAATCTATTCCCCATACATCAAAGACCTCACAAATTTGAATACCCTTTTGAGCCATCTCATTTTTTGATGAGATGTTCCCGGCTCTTTGACAAGCATTGCATGCTTGGATCAAAGTATGTGTATCTTTGTATATGGTGGGCCAGAAAAATCCTACATCAAACACTTTCCTGACCGTAGTGATGGTACCATGGTGTCCACCTATTGCCTTCATGGGAGTGTTTGAGAATGTCTAACGCCTCCTTGCCTGCTACGCACCTACGAATAACTTGATCCGCACCTATCCTAAATACGTATGGATCTTCCCAGAAGTAAAACTTAAGATCGGAGAAGAATTTCTTCCGCTGTTGATGGGTAAGCCCTTTTCTTAGAATTCTACAAGCTATGTAATTTGCGAAGTCGGCATACCAAGGACTTTCGTCTTTTTCCTCTATGACTGCTAGAATGCGCATGAGAATCTCATGTGGGAAATTATCGTTGATAATTTCTTTGCGAAATTCTTCAGGAGTTGGACATTCTAAGCGCGAGAGGTGGTCGGCGGCGACATTCTCTGCTCCCTTTTTATCCTTGGAGTAGTAGAATCCATCGGATGAGTCTGGGTTTGGAATCTTGTTTGTTGAAGAGGTAACGTATTGCGGCATAGTCAATGTAAACTATGGTTTTGGAAAGAACTAGATAGGTTCTAAATTTTTCAAAGGCAAATACTACTGCTAGTAACTCTTTTTCTGTTGTGGTGTAATTTTCATGCGCATCGTTCAGAGTTTTACTTGCATAGTAAATTGGGTGAAAGTGTTTTTCTTTGCGTTGTCCGAGTACGGCTCCAACTGCAAAGTCACTTGCATCGCACATGATTTCGAATGGAAGGGTCCAATCGGGTGTAGTCATAATTGGTGCATTGACAAGTTTGTCTTTTAATGTGTTGAATTATTTAACACATTCTTCAGAGAAGACGAATGGCGCGTCTTTCTCCAGAAGTTTGGTCGGTCTTGAGATTTTTGAAAAGTCTTTTATGAAGCGTCGGTAGAAACCTGCGTGACCTAGAAAACTTCTAATGGCTTTGACTGAAGTTGGCGGTGGAAGTTTGGATATGGTTTCTATTTTGGCTCTATCAACTTCTAGTCCGTTTCGAGAAATCTTGTGACCGAGAACAATACATTCCTTCACCATAAAGTGGCATTTTTCCCAGTTGAGTACTAGATTTACTTCTTCACACCTTGTTAACATCTTGTCTAGGTTTTTTAAACAATGATCGAAGGAATCTCCAAAGACTGAGAAGTCGTCCATGAACACTTCCATAGAATTTCCGATCATTTCGTGAAAGATGGCCACCATGCAACGTTGGAAGGTGGCCGGAGCATTACATAATCCAAATGGCATTTTTCGGTAGGCGAAGGTTCCATACGGACATGTAAACGTGGTTTTCTCCTGATCTTCAGGAGCAATGGGAATTTGGAAATATCCGGAAAATCCGTCAAGAAAACAGTAGAACATTTTCCCCGATATTCGCTCAAGCATTTGATCGATGAAAGGAAGTGGGAAGTGATCTTTTCTTGTGGCGTCATTAAGCTTCCGGTAATCAATGCAAACTCGCCAGCCTGTGATGGTTCTCATTGGTATTAACTCGTCCTTTTCGTTCATTACGACAGTCATTCCTCCCTTCTTGGGCACTACTTGAACGGGACTAACCCAAGGTGAATCCGAGATCGGGTAGATTAATCCTGCATCAAGCAGTTTGATTACTTCCTTCTTCACCACATCTTGCATGTTGGGATTGAGACATCTCTGATGTTGGACCACGGGTTTGTATTCTTCTTCCATGAGAATCTTGTGAGTACAAAAAGAAGGACTGATGCCCTTGATATCAATGATCTTCCATGCGATGGCCTTCTTATGGTTTTTGAGAACCTTAAGAAGTTCGTATTTCTCTTCTTTAGAAAGGTTAGATGAAATAATTACTGGGAGTTGAGAATCTTTTTCTAGAAAGGTGTATTCGAGATGTTTTGGTAATTCTTTTAACTCTAAGGCTGGTGGTTCTTCGATTGATGGTTTTGATTTTTCATTGTTTTCAATGATTTCATATATCATTTCTGATTCTTCGTGGTAGTCATTATTGAGATTTTCATTTTCTAAAGTGGGTTTGTTGAATGTTTTGTCTAAGACTTGTGTTTCTAGGGGAGTATTGATGGAGGAATCTTGCATATAGCAACTTACGATGGAATCTATGATGTCAACACAGTATAATGTGTCATCGTGCTGTTGCGGATATTGCATAGATTTTCCTATATCAAGAGTGATTCTCTCGTCATTGACCCTGAGAGTGAGTTTGTCGGTGCAAACATCAATGATAGCCTTTGCGGTAGCTAAAAAGGGTCTTCCTAAAATCAGCGGTACACTTTTGTCTTCCTCCATATCTAGAATTACAAAATCTACTAGGAAAACAAACTTGTCAATTTTGACAAGCATGTTTTCAACAATGCCCCGAGGATATTTAACAGATCGGTCAGCTAATTGAATGCTCATGCGGGTGGGCTTTGGTTCTCCTATCCCTAGTTTTGCAAAAACCGCATACGTCATTAAATTAATACTAGCTCCTAGGTCTGCCAGGGCATTGCTAACAGACAAATTTCTTATGAGACAAGGGATAGTAAAGCTCCCTGGATCGGTCATCTTTGTTGGTAGCTTTCTTTGGAGGACAGCTGAACATTCTTCGCTTAGGGTGACATGAGAGAGCTCCTCCAGCTTCCTTTTGTTTGTCAGCACTTCTTTGAGAAACTTGGCATATGTTGGCATCTGAGCAATAGCCTCGACAAAAGGGATGTTGATATGGAGTTGCTTAAAGAGTCTTCCGGTGTATGGAATAGGTGGAACAAAAGTTCGGACTGGCTCCTTGGGTTGTACTGTGCTCATTGGGGTCAGCCTTTCCTGTGTTTCATCAGGAAATTTCTTTTCCATAACTGGTTCTGAAGTTGGTAAGACAATTGTGGTCGTACCGCTTCTGAGTGTAACGGCGTTATCTGTTGCATTCGGGTTGGTGATTGTGTTGCTTCGAAGGGTGCCGAGTGGTCTTTCGGATAATTGTCGGGCAATTTGTCCGATTTGAGTTTCTAGATTCTGAAGAGATGCTTGTTGACTTTTGAGATCGGCTTCATGTTTTAATAATACTCCGCTTATATCAACAGCTCTTGAGTCGGCTTTCTTTTCTTCCTCATTTGTTTTTGTCATCAGTTAGATTAGCATTTCTTCGGTCTTTGAGTAGCTTGGGTTTTGATGGCTACTAGAACTCTGATTTTGAAATTGAGGTTTAGGTTGGAAGGGTTGATTTATCAGTCTCTTTTCGAATCCGGGTAAAGGTTGAGTGTTACCCCCATCTTTCCAGCTGAAATTCGGGTGGTTTCTCCATCCTGGATTATATATATATGTATATATATAGGGGAGGGTTATTCTAAAAAGAAGTAGTTTCCTAGGAAGACTAGAAATAAATCATAGTCATTGGATCATGTTAATCAATGGTTGAGATTTAAAATTACCAATAACCGACATAGTTTCCTAGAATTGTTCTTTCACCATAGTTTGTAATGCCAAATGCCAAAATTTTTTTGGTTTTACCATTCTTAGGAAACTCCTTATTCTTATTTGAACCATTTTATATATATATATATGATTTATTCCTATGATTTATATATGATAATTCTAGGAAACTATGATTGATATGATTGATATATATATATATATATATATATATATATATATATATATATATATATATATATATATGTATACCTCCTGATGGTGTTTTTTTCCTGGGTCAAGACACCTAGGCTGGTGTTTCTGATAGGGCCAAGACACTTCAATTGTTTAGATTTTCATGTATATTTTTTATCATTATAATTATACCTTTCTTATATAACAACTCTTACAAATTAAAAGATGACACATAACATACATATAAGTTTACAATTAATAAATAATATCATCATAATTTTAATATAACTTTATATATACTCCAAGTATACAAAATATAAACAATATTAATAATTGCATATTTCATAAGAAAACTAAATACATTTTTTATGTGAACCTACTAAAATGAAACATTAAGGGGGTGTTTGGTAGAGGGATTTGATTGGGGAGAAATGGAATTAGAAATATTTCTTTTGTTTGTTTTCCACTTTTCATTTCTATTTCTCTTTCTATTTCTCTTTCTATTTCTCTAAAACTAGAGAATTCCATTTCTCTTTAAAACAAAGAGAAATCCATTTCTCAGCAGCCTCCTCATAGCATGTCACCACCTCGTCACCGGCCACCACCTCGTCTCCGGCCGCCACCTCGTCTCCAAGTCTGCAACCGCCACCTCGTCTCCAAGTCTGCAACCACCACCCCGTCTCCGCCGTTCGCAGTGGTGAACACAGAGATGGTAACCGGTTGTAGGTTGCAGGTGGTACGGGTGAACGGAGATTAAGGTTTCAAGTGGTGGTTCGTGGTAGGTTAGGGTTTTCAGATGGTCGGGTGATTGTGGTCGCAGGTGGGTGACAGTGGTGGTGGAAATCGGCGGTGGTCGCAGGTGGCTTCTGATTATCATCATCATCATCGCCACCACAACCACCACCACAAAATCTCCAAAGAGGCAGTGATGACAGATCTGAGCCTCCTTTTTCTATATCTTATGTTCCAAAAATTTGAATCTTTTTAATTTCTTGTGTACTGTGGTTGAAGAATGGGATTTGGTGGCGGCAGCCGGTGGTGGTGGGCTGTGGTTGAAGAAAGGGCTGTGGTGGTGGTGCTGGTGGTGTGGGACTGTGGTGGTGGGGCTGGTGGTGGTGGTGGGGCTGTGGTGGTGGTGCTGTGGTGGTGGTGCTGGTGGTGGTGGGGCTGCGGTGGTGAGTGGTGTCAGGTTGGGTGGAGGTGGGGTTGGGTATGGTAGAGTTCTCTGTTTATTTTCTCGTGTACCAAACAAGAGAAATGATTCTCATTCTCCATACCAATTCTTTTTCTCTACAATTCCATTTCCATTTCTATTTTCTCTCTTTTTCCATTCTCTGTACCAAACACCCCCTAATAGAAAAGTGTTAAGAGGAAATAAAAAATTAAAATTACAAACTTTTTGGTATGTGATTTGGGTAAACAGACATGTGGTTCTAGTAATTGGTTTGTATATGACCCACCTATCCCCTTAATTATTTTAATTTTAATTTTTATTTTTTTTCTAAAAAGTGGGTTATACTAGTCATGTTTGGTTTGACCTAGACGTTTGACACATTAATATTGGTTGGGTTTGGATTGCATATTTTAACCCTTAGGCCACCAACCTGTAATCAGTTACCCTTCAACGTGACACGACTAACATCCCTATATGAAACTGGATTTTCTTTTTTTATTTTTCTAAAATGTGGGTTAAACTGGTTATGTTCGGTTTGACTTAGACGTTTGACACATTAACATTGGTTGGGTTTGGATTGCATATTTTAACCCTCCACCCACCAACCTGTAATATGTTACCCTTCAAAGCGACACGACTAACATCCCTATATGAAACTGGATTTTCACTGGGAATGGTGGATTTTTATTTTGTTTTTACTATTTGTTTTTCTAAGGCACTCTAGATTTATTTAAGCATAACAAATAAAACATATTAAATAATAAATAAAGTCGAATTTAAAATAAAACCAAAAGAGAAAGTAAATGTGGTTTCAACTCCAACAATAAATGCAAGTTTGAAAATCTGAAGCTTACCTCATCCCCCATCATAACAACTTCTTTTAAACAAGATAATTAAGGGTCAAAGATATAATCTACGTGCATCCAATGTGGTATTGATTTTTATAGCATGTCATATTACACGCAAAAATAAGTTTTCATTTGCTAAGTATTAATTTTATTTTTAGATTTTAAATAAAAATCTTAACATGGCAGCGTTTATGCGCATTAAAATATATGACTCGTTTCAAAAGTATTATGTGAAAGTTCATATTTTGTATATAAGATTTATTTTTAATCTATTAATATATATTAATCTTAGACGTAGTTCAAATTGTGTTTATAATATAATTGGTATTTATACTAAATAACTTAACCTAGTGATCATAAATAAAAAAATAAATACTTATTTGCAATTTGAGGGTGGTGGTGAAGATTGCCATCTTTGTAATTAGCCCAAAAAAGTGTTATTTAATCATTAGAAGGGATGGTCACGCCGATGTCATCACTATCCCATCATTCAGAGTACCATCCTCAATACCTCCTAGCCTATCACCCTACAATCTTTACTCAAGTATAATCCAATATTTGATACTATATTCTCTAGTAAATTTTTCAAAAATCTTTGTCAGATTATGTAATTATATAAATATAATCATCTTTAAGTTAAAAAAAAAAGTAAAAATCTTTATAAAACAGTTACTTTTATTTATTGTTTTAACTTACCACTTATCTTGCCACATAACCAATGGCGGATGCATGTGTGTTTCAGAGGGGGCTTCTCAATTGCATTAATAATGTTTTTTTATTCTAATAAAATAGGCAGTGCACATCTCATTCTCCTAACCGGCCCTTTCACATTTTTAGCCCACTAAAAACACCCGAAATTCCTAAATTGTGGTCTTCTTAATTAGAGTTGTACAATGATTCAGAACCAAATCAAACATAATTGAAACCAAAAAGGAACCGTTAAATACTAGTTTGATTATCCCCGTGTTTTAACGGTTCTGGTTCGATTAGAAACCATGTTAATCGGTTCTTGTGTAAATGATTCTTCCCGAAACCAGTTTCATTTAAATCCTAAATATGAATATTAGAAGGTGCAAGAAATAAAAGACAATTCATAAAATAAAACTCATATCAACATATTATATTTTCATGGAGAAGATTGACAATAGACTAAAATGCCTCAAGATGTTATAGAAGCCAACTTATTTTAAAACAGATTCAGGATAGCGAAAGATGATTATCGTATATTATTGTAAGAGAATTTTTATAACTGGGAAAGTCAGATTGTGGATAATTGCTCGTACCTGGAAGTTGGAAATCCTCCTATATAAATAGGGTTTTAAATATAATCTTTAAAGTTTAAACCCAACCCGGTTCTAGCATTTCTTTAACCGAAACCGTCGGTTTAACGGTAACCGAACCGAGAACCAATTTCATCCAAATTTAAGATCCGAACCGGACCAGAAATACAATAATATGGTTCGATTATGGTTCTCCGGTTGTGACGGTTCGGAATCGTCAATTACTCACCCCTATTCTTAATACAAACCGACAGGTTATTTCGATATTTGGCTTTTGCAATTTTAATATTTCTGTTTCAAAGCTTCTAGAGAAACAAAAATCATCAGTAAATCACCCGGAACGACAGAATGAGAAATCATCTAAATGCAACAGAAGCATAAATCATCGGTATGTGGAACACTTATTTATTTATGTTTTGACCCGATCTATTTCTTGCCCCCACTAACAAGATTTCCTAACTTCGTTAATGTACGTAATGTTACCCCCAAACTTATCCCCAAACTTATGCCGGAATATTTCAGGGCATAACTTAAATTGTTCAGTATCTCAAAAGACACTAGTAAATAAATGTATATATCTAATTATTTTATTGGCATAAAATCAAAGTACACTTTACAAATATTCAATAACAAATAGATAAAATAAACTTTTATCTATATTTCATTGATAACCTAAGGCATAATTTTGGCGAGCTCCAAATTTCAAACATTCAATAAAGATACATGCAACATGTGTAAAAATATATAGTTTTGTCAACACAATTGTGAGTGAGCAAATACAAGATTGATATAATATAATAATGAAAATACAATTCATATGCGGCTGCAGTATCACAACAATTAATAAAAAAGTTGACTTAATATATAATGTGTCTTTTGGTCATGACGCTAGATCGGTTAAGGTTACTCGGACGTCGTATGATTATACTAAATGAGGATAATGGTGAGGTGGCCCAATTGTTAAACAAAAAATAAATAAACACATAGACAAGTGGCATATATTCAGTCAAATGAGCAATACACATAAAAATAGAATTATGATTGAGGACTCGTTTACATAAACAATTGAAATAACGCATGTTACAAAAGAGATGTGCTTACTCACCTTTGATGTAGGCGAGGTAAACAATATAAATAAAGAGTACAGGAATTAAGCGAGATGGTTGATCTTAAGGTAAATATCCTTAAATTTTAAATGAATGAAATTATGATTAAAATGTTGTTAAAATGAACAAGAATTATAAAGAACCTGAGATTTAAACATATATATTAAAAAAAAAACAAGGTTCAAACGAGTATTGGTTCGTGTTTGGTCCGGATATCGGTATGATACCGAATTCCGAATCAACATGTCCAAAATGTAATAATAAAGAAAAGTTATAAAAAGATCGGAAGCTAATTTGAGTCGATTAATGATTTAATCAAAAAGTCACGATTTATTTCTTAACAAAAACACTAAACGGGTCTTGATGAAATTAACCAAAGAAATCTCGTCATCCATTGAAATTGAATGTGGCCTTTCGTTTAGTTGATAAATTACAACAACTTTCATGCTTTACGCTTACCCGGAAAGCTTGAAGAACATGGAGAAGCGAGAGGATGAAGACATGTTGGCTTCGAAAAGTCAAAGATGAGAAAGTTTTGCGATTTAGAGCACCGATTCTTGTTTGAAGGTGTAATTAAGAAGTAAAAACGAGTTTGAAGAGGTTAGGGATATTTTATAGGCTTGACAAACTTAGGAGGTGTTTGGGATTCCTTATTTTACCTACTTATAACTTTTCATTAAGTTAATAAGTTATAAAACTGTAACTTATGGAACTTTTTCTCTCACAATATAAGCAATCTCAAACACCTTATTACTTTTCAAAGAGTTAATAAGTTATAAGTTGGTAAAAATAAGCAATCCCAAACACCCCTTTAGAGAACAAGTCGAATTAATTTAAATGAAAGATTGCATTTTTTTTACTAATATAAACAAGTTAACGAAAATAGATCAAATCTTGTGCTTTACTCCTAGAATCAATGGAATATGCTTAGATATGATGCTAATACATATAATACATATGATAATTTTTGTACAAAGAAGATACGAATTCGGGTTGCCAAAATAAGCGAAACCGACGTCAACAACAATACGAATCTGCACGTTCCCCTGAGTGTCACGGGGCACGGAGGCAGTTTCTCCGAGACGTGCGGGTGTAATACTAAAAAAATAATAATTATTTTTTAATATTATTTATTTATATTGATTTTATTTTTTAACTACATGAAATAGGAAAATTAAATAAATTGCGTTAATATTTTACTAACTAACCGCATAAGATAAATTTCAGTTTGGTGCTGTTTGTTTTTGCAGACATAAACTGTCTGTAAGCTGATTTCATCTGTTTTTATGTCTGCAGCTGAAGATGTGGTCTGAAGCTCTGTAAGCTGAAAAAATAAGACTGTTTGTTTTTATAAGTTGATACTGTCTGCATAAACTGAAAATATGTAAATTATCAAACTTATCTCACTGGATAGAAGTTATTTAACATTCAAGTTACATAAAATTATAATATTAAAAACAAGTTTAAAAAACACATAACATAAAATAAACTCAAAGCACATTGTTTTGCATTAATTGTTGTGCTATTTGATCTCGAAGTTGACTCATGAATTCACGATCCGCTGCACTTCCATGTCGAGCTTCTCCTTCTTCACCATTATCTTGTGCATCTTCATCTCCATCTTGAAAACGTACATTTGGGTGATCATATTCATCAAAAAGGTCATCGCTTAAACCCTCTTTCCGTATAAAATTGTGAAGTGCAAAACATGCAATCGTAATATTTTGTTGTGTAACCAACGAGAAAGGCGCCATTTTTTTAATATTGGAAAACGTGCCTTTAATACCCCATAAGAACGTTCAATAACATTTCTAAGTTTTGCATGTGCGTGGTTGAACTTTTCTTTTTCGGTCAATGCACGATTTCTTCGAAAATCTCCAAGCCAGTACCTCACATTTCGATATGGTGCCATAAATCCACGAGTGTGTGCATACGCAGCATCACATAGATAATATTTATCTAAAAAGACGATGCATGCATCAAAACTATATATGTAATATAAGAAATAAAGTTGAGATTGTAATATATATACCCGGAGGAGGTAGTGGAAATGGTGCATTAGCATTTGTTAAAGATTCAGACAATATTCTAGAATCATGTGCTACTCCTTCCCATCCGGCCACCAGAAAGGTAAATACCATATTGAAGTCACAAATGGCCAAAACATTTTGATAGCACTCGCCTTTTCCTCTTCCTCTATACAAATGTTGTTTATGAACAGGGACAATGGCATGTATCAAAGTTCCATCAAGTGCACCAATCGCTCCCTATATAGAATTTAATCGTTAATAATATACATGGAAAGAGATCACAATAGGACTTTTAGGACGTACCTTAAAAACTCTTCGTAATCTTTTATTACGTCTTGGAGTATCTGGATTAGATGTTGGTACTATAACCTCTTTAGCAAACTCCATCATTGTTGCCAACACTTCATGAAAATACTTATGAATTGTTTGTTTCGAGTGTTGAAATCTACGTTTAATAACGGAAAACCGTTGATTGTGACCGAGCATCATCAGAAACATAGCCATTTTTTCTTCAACGGAGATGTGTTTGCTATCTTTTAACCAACCTTTCACTCTAAAATGTGTGCAAAGTCGAACAAATGAATCACGTGACATACGAAGGAGTTCAATGCTTTGTTGATTGTTCCCACGCAACAGCTCTAAAGTAAAATGGTGTCCAGACATAACCGAAGTGTTATCTCTTTTTCTTTTGTGATTTCTCGGCCAAAAGTATCGAAGATATAAGAACATCACAATGAGGAGCAATAACTTTTGATTATAATCCATGATAAACCTGTCGAATAAGAGCAAAATGTTTATATTGAAAATTGAATATAAGAAAGGCCTAATTGCAAACATAATAGTTCAAAGTAGTACAATAATTGTTCAAAATACAAAGCAAATAAAGGTTCATATAATACGAATCACATACTACAAATCACACCAAAAGACAAATACCGACTGACCAATGTCATCCACTACAAATACCGACATACTACAAATTACACCAAAAGACAAATATCGACTGACCAATGTCATCCACTACAAATACCGACATACTACAAATCACTCTCCCTACTTAAACATTCCTAATGTCGTCCCGGTCATCTTAATCCACCCTTTCAACACCTCAGGGTCTGATGGCAATGTCATCCACGCTTGTCTCATTTGTATCGACTGACCAAAAATGTTAAATGCTGCCAAAAACAAGGGATCTATAGGCTCTAAGCCAACTAATTTCAACTTATCATAACATTCGTCAGTTGATGGCCCTGTGCTTTTCACCATATGCTTGAGTGCTTGTTGCATATCTTTCGCTAAATCATCTAGGGTAATGGTGGTTTTAGAGGTTTTGGCTTTTTTGTTACGCCTAGCTTCATTATGATTAGAAGTTTGACCCTTATTATTGGAAGGAACTTCATCATCATTTTGAAAGCTTTGTTCATGAGAGTCTCCATCATCATCTTCCGGATTACAAAAGCTACCATCTTGTATCTGAAGTGTTTGGACATGTGGGGATGATGAAACTCCAGATGTTTGAGTAGATGTCCATTGATTACCACCTGTAGCACTAAGCCCTTCGAACAAAGCTATGTGAAGGTCAAGATGAGGCAACGGGCGTGTTTTTAATGACATTGCCCTCGGGTAACCCTGCGCCAAATTAATATGGACTATAATTTATACTTTTCACTCTAAAATATAACACAATACTAAAAACATAAAGAAATATACACCTTCTTAAAATCTTCCCATTCCTGAGGCGTTAAAGTGAACATGTTTGTTTCTGGGTTGTAAAGATTTCCAGTCTTGTTTCGCAAATAACACCATCCTACATATTTTGATTTCATGGTATCAAAAGCATTTCTAATTTGCTTTTGACTCAAATCCATGTGAAATTGTTCCTTGAGTTTCTTTCCTAATATAACCCAAGTCTCTCTGCGCAAGCTTTGTCCATTTCTACCTACCCGCCCAATTTCTTCAAGACATGTTTCTAATAAACATTTAATTGCGTCATCCGTCCATTGTTGTCGACCATCATTAGTTTCCATCTACAATTATATATATTCTTAACAATCATTTGTTCACAATACTCAAATAGCATAACAAAAACAATCATGGGTTCACAATACTCAAATACCATAACAAAAACAAATGGCTTAACAAAAACAAATCAAAGGTGGTTTGGGTTAAATACCATAAACCGACACACTCTTTTTTCTTAAAATGTATTTTCCTAAAGACGAAAGTTTATGGACCAAAATAAAAGAAATCATTTATATATGTTGACTTCTCTGAAAACTACTACCAATCTTGCCATATATCTCTAAAAACTACTACCAATTTCATAAATCTTCAACAACTCTCAAACAAAAACAACCAGACAATCAAACTCTAAAATACACACTTATAGCACATCTGGTACACTAGAATCTATCTACTGATTACAACAATCATAAAGACTAAAACTGGAAAACAAACGGATTCAAGAATCAAAACCCTAAATTAACAGAAGATGAACAAAATTGATGTTTGAAAGAGAAACTGAACGGATTGTATGAATCACGATAAAACTTCTCGACTCTTTCAATTTATATAAGCAGACCAAATCAGCCCAAAACACAACCACCAGAACGAGGTGGTCGAACGGCGGTGGTCGAACGGTTTAATGATGAAGCAGCGGGGGGTCGACGGAGGTGGTCGAACGGTGGTTATGGCGGCGGTATGGCGACCGAACCAAGGGAGAGAGCAGGAGGCGGTATGGCGGTGGTTATGGCGACCGGAACCAAGGGAGAGAGGAAGAGAAGGAGTGTACCTGGAGGAGCAGAGGCGGTGGCGATGGCTGCCGGCGAGTGGAGGAGCGACGGAGGCGGTGGCTAGGGTTGGAAGGGCTGGACGACCGGTTGTGGAGGATGAAGACGTTTGAAGCATGTTTCAATAGCTTTTGTTTTAAGAAGTTATAAGCTGTTTGCAGATCTTATTCTTTTAAAAAAACAAACTGTCTACACAGCTGATTGTCTGCGCGCCTGCAGACATTACTCTCCTGAAGATGTTTGAAGCAAAAACAAACATCACCTTTGTGATTAAAAGTTATGTTCTAAAAGATTATTGTACCAATTAATTAAACTGCGTTAATATTTTACTAACTAACCGCATAAGATAAATTTCAGTTTGTGATTAAAAGTTATGCTCTAAAAGATTATTGTACCAAACCACTGAAAGCAAATTAATCAAGTTTATATTAGGGGGGGAGGTACTCATAGGCAATGTTTTAAAAACCGATATTTTATTCTTACTGGGATGACTAGAAATTGGTATAACCGGTTGAACCGGGTTATACCGGAAGGTTCAACCTGGTTATATACTTTACCTTATAATTTCAAAAAATGTAACTTTAACTGAAAAACCAAAAAATACTTGATCCCATAATAAATATCATTTAAAAGTTAATTCATATTCAAAAATCAAGGCAAAAGCACTTGATTTTCAAATAAAGTTATTTTAAAATAAAGGCACGCAATAGATTTATGCCATGTATTGTATGCATCGAGTTCACGTTAGTTTAAAAGATGAAATTCGCTATCATCGCCAACCTAATAACAAGATTATAAGTACTTTCATTTCCTACTATAATAAATAAGAAGATTTAGTTACCTATAATCATAATATACAAAAACAATTACATGAAATAAGTAACATATACAAAAAAAAAAAGACGGTCTGAAACATAAAAAATCTAATAGGCTTTTTAACAGGTTTACCGGTATAAACCGGTTTTCTATTAAAACCGACCGATTCGATGTTCCATAAAACCACTCAAATATACCGGGTACAAAATACCAGACTGCTCGCCGAAATACAGTTCAACGGTTGAACCGGCTAGTTTAATCCGGTTTTTAAAACACTGCTCATGAGTACTACTCATGCATTAGCCAGTCATACCCGACTATCTCATATTTACCCTTAAGTATTCACATATCATAAATTACTGACATCACATACCGAAAAGTTTCATTAAACTTTTGTTTTTTTTAATTTAAAATAAATTAACCAATTAAATGTAATTAAAATTAAAATTTTATAGCATTAAAAACATTACATAATTGAATTCCTGAAAAATAAAATACTATTATTCAAACCAAAAAAATAATATACGAAAATTTAAAATAAATGATGAATGTTTAAGTGAATAAAAATGGTGGAATGTTGGTGATGTTTATGTGCTATATATGCAGTTAATGCGGAAAAATATCGGATATCGGTCAAGGACCAATATCTAAGATATTGGTACTTTTGTTGTGATATATATCAGTGAGATATCGGTAATTTATATATATGTATACAATGTTATTTATATACTTTTTTATTTAAAAATTTGTAAGTATAAAGACAAAAATGTAAACTAGTGAAGATAAATTGGGTTAATTGTTAAAATCTACAATAGAACCTTTGTAATTTAATACTCGATAAATTAATAAATTCAATAAAAATAATAATTTGTCTAGTCCCAACTTAGGATCAGTATAAATTGGACCCCGATCAATAAAATAATAAAATAATATTTTTTTTGAAATCCCAATGTAAATATATAGGTCACAATCAATAATTACTAAAATATTTCAAAATTATAGGATTGTCTAGTTAAAAATGAATCTATAGTCACTTGTATTTTTGTGAACTTCAAATTTATATTGAGTTCATCTTTAAATCTCCCAATTGCACTTAAAAGTTGAGGCACTGTATTCTCGTATTGCAACAGAAAGTTGCGAAGAGTTGTTGCCGCTTGCAATGCTTCTTTCCGAATGACCGGTTTCAAAGGTACTGAATCATCATCAACCGGATTTTGAACGGTATCTTCCATAACTTCTTCAATGGTTTAAACCTCGTAACATTCATTATTTTCACATGGATAATCCAACAACTCATTCACATCCATATTATGCCGATAATGCATTCTTGTAATCAAGTTTTGAAGCTCATGAATGTCTTCTCTAGAATTTACATCGAACAAATCGTTTGAGCTAGGTGGATTAGTTGAACGTTTTACAGTGTCGAAAGGAATTTGCTCTAGACGGTTCATTAATGTGTGAATATACATAAGAATTTTGAAGGTTCTTGTTTTGTTTTATTCAAAGAGTTAAAGTGAACGGACGTGGAATTTTGAAGGTATATGCACTAACTTGAGAGTTGCTCACGAATATAAGTCAACTTTTATATTAATAATTTATTAATTTATCGATACAATAATATCTCACTAAATTAATAAACTATCTCTGTCCCAAAATTATTAATTTATGGAGGTTTTATTGTTGATGTGGTGTGGATGGTATAGAAAAGTTGTTACGTTTTTCAAAAGGTTGTTCACACAATGCCTAGTTTTAAATTTATAAAAATGATTATTATCTTAACTAAACCACACACAAATAGGTAAGTGTATCTACCGTATATCTAGAATAGTATCAGTAAGAACCAAGTATCTGTAACATCTGCCCCGATCCGACCCGACCCAGGTACCCGTTTCTCCGATCCGATCTCTTTCTTTTATGATTTAATATTTATTTATACTTATACTTTATTTTTAATAATAATGTTTTCCTTCCCGCCTCTTCCTCTCTTTTCCTTTCCGCCGTCCCGTCCCTCTCCTCTCTTTCCGCCTTCTTTTCCCTCTTGTCGCCGTCCCGCCCTTACGCCTTGTTTCCCTCTTTTTCTTCTAACTCTTTGCTTGTCCTTTGTTCCTTCCCGCCTAAGGTTGTCTGCGCAGCTCCACGCGCCAGACCCCTTACAAGGAATCCTGCGTGAAGACCACCTGTTTCAGCGATACGCGAGACGAACTCTTCTCGCAGCGCGCTAAGAATTGTAATTCTTCTCGCAGCGCGCTAAGAACGGTAGTTCTTCCCGCGACGCGCTAAGGATTTGTAGTTCTTCTCGCAGCGCGCTAAGAATCGTAGTTCATCCCTCGACGCGCGAAGAATTATAGTTCTTCCCGCGGCGCGCTAGGAATTTTAGTTCCTCCCACGGCGCGCTAAGAAATGTGATTCTTCCCGCGGCGCGCTTAGAATGTAGTTCTTTCCGCGACGCGTTAAGGTTGGTTCTGTCTGCCTTCGCGCTCGCGCTCTCTTGACCTTCTATGTCTGCCTTCGCGCTCGAGCTTCCTCGCGCTAAACCCTTTGAGTTTTCTTCTGTTTAATCTAGCCGTTTGCTTTTGTGTTGTCTTATCTTTTGTGCTGTTGACCTAATCTGCTTTATGTCTGAAAAGTTACTTTCGGCGCAGCATGCGCACCAACCCCATTGGTTGGCAGAAAAAGTGACTGACATTATCTTTTGAGATCTGCTTTTTCCATGCTTGACCAGTACCTTTATCTGAACCGCCCATGCTTTTTACTGTTCCCTGTCAGCTTTTTCTCTTTTTCCCTGCTGCCATATCTTTTGATATCTTTTGCTTTTGGAATCTTTTACTTTTTGAGATCTTTTCCCCTTTTTCTAGGGATTGTGTTCCCTAGGGTTTCTCTATAAATAATAATAATATTTTCATAACACTACACACACAAAACACTTAATCTCTCCTGTTCTCTTGCTCCTTGCTCTCTCTGCCGCCTCCTCTCTGCCTCCGTCTTCCTCCCTGTTCTACCCTGCTTTTCCGGTAATATATATTATATATAATAATTTACTTATTAATTATGCTAACTTATAATCAAGACTTAAAACAAATCGTTAAAACAATAATCTTTAATTATAGGTTAACTTGTGCTTATTTAAAGTTGGTTCTTGCTTTATCTTACACCGCATCGTTTATCAAGTGAGTAATCTCGTACCTAATCCCTTTTTGCTTTTAATGTTTTGGGATGTTCATGTGTTCATACAAACTTAGAGTCTTAAACTTGTTTATGAGCTTTAGTCGCGCAGTATCCCATGTGTTGAGGACGTTTACTTGGCTGTTTATTTGTATGTGTGTATCATTAACCGCTTTGTTCGGCCTATTCCGCAGTTTTCATGGATCCATTAGATGAACACGGGAGACCTATCGTTTACGGTTTTCTTTGTTTACACTTGCACAGATGTTTTCTCGTTTTTGTGCTCAATTGGGAGCACGGATTGAACTATGAACTATGAGCTATGATCTATTTAGGCTTGATCACAATCTGATTGCACCCTTGTTAAACACCAGACATACACGTGTTGCGCGCAGATTTATCGTTATCTATTATTATCTATTAAACTTGATTTCTCACCAACACGCAAGTGTTTGACGTTTATTTTAACACATGTTCAGGTTTGCAGTAGCTGTTTTGGAGCTTGTGGACACGTAGGAAGTTTTCTTTATTTTGGACCTAGATTAAAATGTGTCAAGACAAGTTTTTGCTGTTCGAATATTATGATTTATGATGATTTATGTTATCTGTGTTTACTCTGCGCGTGCGCGAATGAATGTATTTATTAAATATTGACACCCAATAGTGTCACGAGTAATGAAACAATATGTGGCGCCCCGATGTATAATCCGCCTTTGGTCGGGGTGTTACAGTATCGATCCACGAACACACTTGTTTGATTTTTACTACTAAATCGTTTTATTTATTATAACCGGAAGTAAACATCATAGTGGTTTGGTTTGACAAGTTAGTTTTAAAAGAAATTTAAAGAAATAAATTAAAGACAATATTTTTGGGTTTTATATTTTTTAAATAGATTATCAAGAATAAAAGTGTATCATATTGGTTAAAACTTCTCTTAACTTGGTTTAACAATTGATTGGTAAACATGTGATATGAGCTTGCTATGATGATTAAATGTGGGAATAACACTGTATTCCTAAATCATGTTATTCCATGATAATTAAAGAAAGAGATATGCATAATTTCATGATCTCATACTAAAACATCATTTTATGTAAGCAAGTGGTTTATAAAAAATATTTATACAATAACTTACTTTAAAGATGAGACAATCCCTTAAATTACTAAGTGAATTGTTCGTGATATTCTAGTAAAAATAACCTTTGTATTATACTTCAAATACCAGCTAAAATTAGCTAAGTTGTAAAGGATTAACCTTGAGTTATCAAGTATTAACCCACACAACTCTTGAACAATTATAGAATTCATGTAATAACCATCCAAGAGTTGTTTAAAATATGTTATGTTGTACACTCACTTGCAAAGTAATCAACCGATTTTAGTGGATGAACATCAACATTATATTTTCACAACATTGTTAATAATTCTCATTTTAAGATGATAAAGTACTACTAATACTTCATTTGGTCTATGTTGATATTAAGATTTATGTGTTTTTCCTCAACCAACCCCTTACCAGAATGAAAGTTTCCCAGCTTATCATCAAACTCGATACTTGGTGTCTCTTTTAAGGTTAACCAAGGCCTCCCAAGACTAAAATTTCCTCGGCTTATCGTCAAGTTCAGCACTTGGGGTATATATTCATCATCAAGTGCTAATTACAAAATAACCTTTACATATAAAAAAAACTGATCACATGTTCAACTAATATTTTTAAACTTCAATTAAGGTTCATTATGAACAAAGATGATACTATGAAAGTTTAGCCAATAGTAAGCATACTGTTATACATCAAAGTAAGAAATACAAACATAATCAAATTAGAACAATCTAACCAATTTGGATGACTAATTTTTTTGCTCGTGACTTTTTCCACAAGCTTAACCTCCTTACTCTTCAAGGTTTTGATGGATGGGATAATTCCCTTATTAATGCTGAAGAAAGAAGGTGAGTGAAGTGAGTTTAATGTTGTTCAAGGTGTGTTGAACGTCGAAGATGAGCATTCAATTTATAGGCCGATAAGGACAGGAAAACACGACCGTGTTTAGCAAAACACAGCCACTGTGACCTTTTTGTCATGTTGTAATCAATGCTTGTTGTCAGATCGTACAATAGAGGTGAACACGGTCGTGGTGAGTTGGGCACGGCTGTGGTGACTTCCATAAGAGTTCAAATTTGTCCTTTTCTTTTGTACTTTTAACATGGGGTGTGTTTTGGTAAAACAATGTCATGTTTAGCTTCAAAATCTTATATATTGTCTTTTCCTCTTGTACTTTCAACATGGGGTGCGTTTTAGTTAACATGATCATGTTATGACTTCCTGAATTTTGTCTTTTCTTTGTATGTTCTAGGCATGACCATGTCTTGATTCACCATGGGGTGTGTTGAGTCCGTTTTGATTGTTTTTCTTCGAATATCAGCTCGTTTTTATTCTTTAAGGCTATATTTATCTATAGATAGAAATTATAAACATTAATGGTTATTTATTCTAGTATAACTGCCGATATTACGCTTATTTGGAGATAAATTAGTGCCGAAAAGATGTATAAATTATTATACACCAACTGTATATATTAATTTTTACACTTTTTATGTGAAAATTTATAAATATTAGGTATTGGATGTAGACTAGTGAAAAAGAGAGGGTTCAATGATAAAATACCTAAACTTTATTTAACCTAATAAGTCCAAAACGCATGCATCTTCTTCTTTACTTCCAAATGTCGCCGATGTCTTATTTCTTTTTCGTTTCCGGCATAAAATTCGCCGGAATTAATAGTCGGGGCACTCAATTAGATCGATAAGTGGCCGCCAAGTACATTTGAAGCAACCAGGTAATTGGAGTTTGAAAGTTTTTCAAGTTTTGGGTATAAAAATGGCGAAATCGAGAAAATCGGTGATATAATCGATATTACTGAAGCAAAATATCGCTGATATATTATCGTCGATAACATCGGGACCAATATTATGACCGATATTTTGGACCGATATCTTTTAGGGGTCCAATAACCAATATATCGGCTATATATCATCGATATATCGCTGATATTAACTGCATAGTTTATGTGTAATAATTATATAATAAATTAATTATTAATTTATTTAATCTATCCAATGAATTAATTTTATGTGGCAAACCTTTGACATGAAATTAAGTCATGCATCCTACCTACATGGAGTAGCGACGATGCTACCATATGGTTCAGTGGCGGCTAAACGGAAATCTCAGGGGTAACGTTCAAAGAGTTTTTATTACCTTATTTCATAAAATGGAAAAGGAATTTTTTCTTACTGTATTTCATAAAATAACTAAATTTTTTTACCGTATTTCATATAAGAAGGCCGTCGTTTCATCTTTCAAGTTCCCTAAGTTTAGAAGAACAAAATTTAAACACTAAATCCCTAATCAATTCCATTTTACATTGTCCAAATATCCAATTAAACATGATCAATCATTCAAATATTCAATCTTTCATAAACAAATCCATATTAACAATTTATATAAATAAATTAACAATTAGAATTTTAGATAAAAGTAGAAGATTACTTAAACTGAACAAGTATAATGTTGAATGAAACTTTGTTTTGTTGAATGTTGAAGTCTGGTCTAGTCCAAGCGTAAGGGAACAACGAACAATGGTTTATTAGGTTTGCGCTTCAATTTGTTTGGACTTTAAACTTTAATTGGTTTTAGCTTTTAATTTGGTTTATCATAAAAACTAGGTAAACAACCAGTCGCGTTGTGGCGGCGCAACAACGCGAATTTAGTTGGTATCGGCTAAGTATGTTACAACATCGACACTAATAAAGAAAATAATATGTTTCAAAAATAAACCCAGATAATAAATTCTTTAACTTAAAATATTTAAAAAACTACAATAAAGAAAAACAAATAGAAAAGGATCATGCTCCACCAAAACCAACATAGAAATATCAAAAGGTACTAAAAAAAGCACCAATCAACTTAATAAGCTATACCGCCTTTATTGTTTAAACTTCAAAACGTTTAGTTCAGACTATCTCCAATGCTAGGTGCGTCCTTAACTGCCACGTCGTATGTCACATAATATTCTTACAAATCCTTAAAAAGCTCAATTTTATTTCCAATTCTACAAATATCTTTACCTTTTTAATTTCTACCTCATCATCTACCCACTACACATAATATTTAAATTAAAATATTTTTTTTATTAAATTTAACATAAAAACTTAAACAAGTGGGTGCCCTTGCATAAGGCCTCTGCTCCGGTGAAGCCTAAAAGCTTGGGCATTTTCCATATCATCTTGAGCAACCTTATAAGCAATGTATTGAAGTTAGTCTTAAATATCTTAGCTGTTACTAATAAAATAATAAAAAAGAACTTTCGTGGCACCACACTTTTATCTGTATATATAATATAAAGTAGTCCACATACTTTTTTATTATACATGCTGAGGTTTGGGGTTGTACAACTGGGGTATCTTTGTGTAAGTAACCCATCACACCATAACAAGTAAAAATCTTAAGTTGCAGTAAAGTAGATAGAATGCTATTGATGTCAACATCAAGCATAACGGCAACTCATAGTTAAACAACTTTTCATCTTTCTTAATTTTGTATTTATTGTTGCTCCTAAAACAGTTTGTTTTGGGTATTTGGTCCTTTTTTTATGATTATATTTTAAAATAGCTTATAACTTATTTTCTATTATTTGATATGTTTTTGTAAAATATTTGAATTAACTTATATTCTACAAGTTAATAAACTCTTAATAAGTTTTTAAATTTACAATTCTTTAATTTGTTACAGTAATAAGTTGCTTCAATAATTATTTATCCACCATCATTTGAGGGCAAATGTGTAACTTACACCCTTACACAATTAAGTTTCTTAAAATAAGCTAAAAATCATCTTCAAATATGCTTCTTCAAATTAGTTTATATAAATTAATAAGCTATCATAGCTCAGAAGACACTAAGTAAAATACACTTTTCAATATCTAAATTGGTCATTCATTTATCAAGTTTCAAAAGCACAAACATTGTCTCAATTTTTATACCGTTACAAATAAATATTCAAAACATAAATAAACTTAAAATAAATGTGTTCTTCATGCGACCTAAGGTCCATACTACTATCTTTAACCAATATAGCTACTTGCGTCATGTGTGAAAAAATATATATTTTTCAACATAAAGTTGAGCAAGTAAATCACACTTTTTTTATATATAATATCGAAAATGACAATTCCTTGCGATAATATGAAATACTACAACTAGTATTACAATAATAAATAAATGTCTTTTCCCTCGTCCCAACAAATCGAGTTATTTCGACGGCGTATGATGAACTAATGAGAATGAGGATGAGGATGAGATACGAACAACAATAACTTAAAAATAAACACATAGTCACATTCGCACGTATAACCAATTGAGCAATATCATATACACGCAAATAGCAGAATTGTAGTGAAAATCATAAAGTTTAACTTGTGAACGAATAACGCCTCCAAAAATGTAAAACGGTAAAAGGATGATGTGAATTTACTTACCTTAACAAGTGGATTAAATGAAGATGAAATAATAAAAACTATGATGAAAATGGCCAAGCTCCTCGAAATTCGTCAACAAATATTCCTAGTTGTTAACTATAGACTCAATTAATTATAAACGAAGATATAATAATAAGACTTATGACGGATTTGAGGTTGATCGGTTTTAAGTTAAGATTAAAATTATTATTATCTTAATTATCATAATTATTGTGGTTATTATTATTATTATTATTATTATCTTTTATGTTATATGTTTACATAAACAAAATTGAGTATATTATATATATATATATATATATATATATGAAAAAAAAATTATTTTGGTCAATTGCTTTAGTATGGTTTATTAAGCGAGCGGTAAAAAAAATTATTATACTGGTTATAAGTAGAACATGTGTGTTTGTGCTGTATATATATATATATATATATATATATATATATATATATATATATATATATATATATATATATATATATATATATATATATATATTAAAAAGGTTAATAAAAGTTCAAAGAAAAGAAGATAACAATTTCGGAGGCTTGGTTTCAAAGAAAAACAACATTTATTTAATGTTATATACAAGAAATGGTTCAAAATTGATTAAAAGCATGAAAAAGAATATAAATAAAAAAATCGGACCTAGGTGGGGGGGGGGGGGACTCGAACCTGCGCCACCAGGCAGGTTCAATGACCTAACATTTGCACTGAATTACATAAAATTATACATCTTTTTAGCATCAAATAATCTGTTAGTGCACGGTTTTGCGTCTAGAGTCTTTGTATTTATCGTTAACGTTATTGTTTATTAATTAATGTAATAATTAATGTTTATTATTATCTAGTTCGCTAAATTAAAGGCTAGTTCGCTAGGGGATGTTAGCGAACTAGCCAAGTAATGTATTCCCTCCTGATTCGTTAGGGGATGTTAACGAATCAGGGGGTGTTTCACTAATTTAATGTATGTAACGAAGGGGAGGCTGGTTCGCTAGGGGATGTTAGCGAACCAGATCACCTTCTATATATAGTGAACTATTGTTCACTTTAATTTAAGTTTTGAGAAAAGTTTTTTGAGCTAATTAACGAACTGCTGTTCAATCTCTTTCTCAAGCTTCACCTAATATTATACAAACGTTACTGATAATATATTGATAATAGATATACATATATACAACACTGAATCGATGTTAATTATGAGCTAGATCTAGTACTAATCGGATATTCACAGATCTGAGATCTGTTATTGTTATTGATTGGTAACCCGGGATCAAACAAGTGGTATCAGAGCTGTTGGTGCTCGATTTACACTTGATTTGGTGTTTCAATTGTTATTGTTATTAAGTTTTTCTATTTTATATTTTTTGAATCAATTTGTGTTTGAATTGGTTAAATTATGGACGGATTGGATTGAGTTTGTGTTGTTTAAGGTATTGGATAGATGTGGATTAGAGGAATTGAGGTTTGATTTGGATTTGAGTGGTTTGTTATTGATTTCGGTTTAAGTCCGAAACAGGGTTGTGTTTTGGTCAAAACTGGTTTGGCTATTGAGGTTAATCGGTTACGAGATAATGTGTATTGGATTCAGAATTTGATTACGAGAAGATTGATAGGTTGATTGTACGATTTGGTTGAGTAACGAGGTTGTATTACGAATTTGTTATTGTTGGGTTTCTGGGTTTGATCATCAAAATTTCTGGAAAAATTGTTTGAAGATTTGAAGATGAATGTAATTCGCTATCATCTGTATGGTGATTCGCTATATGTTTATCTGTGATTCGTTATCAATTTTGTTATTTCGATATCTAGTTCGTTAATCAATTCGTGTGAGTTATTGGTTCGTGTTATCTAGTTCGTTAACTAGATTAACTGATTCGTGTGACGCGCGTCCACGTTGGGAATTGTGTCATAACAACCTTTGCCACGTGTCATAAGGTGTTAGAGTTTGTTACAAACGGTTGTAATAACCTGATTCGTTATAGTGTGATTCGCTAATCCACTTTAGCTGATTCGCTAAGCATTCCTTAGTGATTCGCTAAGTTTATTTTGGCGATTCGTTACTGATTATCATCTGATTCGCTAAACTAATCTTTTGTAATTAGCTAAACTAATCCTTTGTGATTCGTTTGGTCAATTCGTTAAGTTGACTTGTGATTCGCTAAGTTGACTTGTGATTCGTTAAGTTGACTTGTGATTCGCTAAACCTTCATCTCATTCGTTATCTGTTTCGCCATTTGGTTGATTCGTTAACCTTATTTGTGATTCGTTAACTTTCAATCTTAACCTTGTTAAGAGTTGATTCGTTAAACACTGTTCACAGTTTGCTAAAACTATTCACAGTTCGCTATAACTGTTCACTGATTCGTTAAGCTATTTCACTATTTGATTCGTTAAACACTTAAATTTTCAAAGATGGCCGGTATGTATGCATTAGCGTCTCAAAACATGTTGATGCAACAGATGTTGCAGCTTGATACCGAGATAGGTTCGCATTCTAAATGTCCAAGATTGAAGAAGTTTAGTGACTTTGCCAAGTGGGAACCTCGGTTTCGTGCACATTTGGGATCTGTTCATCCTGATTGTTCTTACTGTCTTGATGAAGTTTATGTGGCATCGATGATTGGTGATGATACTATTGTGTATACTCCTAAATCTGTTTCTCAATACTCACAAGAAGAGAAGAAAGCTTTAGAAATCGAGATAAAAGCCTATTCTACTCTTACCATGGCTTTACCCGAGAATATCTTTCATCAAGTTGGTAGTATCAAGAGATGTGCGTCTTTATTTCAACATCTGCGTATGAGAAGCATGGGAAACACAGCTGAGAGTAAGAAAGTGATGCTCAGGTTTCAGTTTCGAAACTTTAATTTATTGAAGGGAGAAACAGTTGAAGAGATGACTACTAGATTTAGTCATTTAATTGCTGAAATGGACAAGATGAAAATGGAAATTTCTGAAAGAGATAAAATTGACACTATTAAAAGTGTGCTTCCAAGTTCTTATTCAACATTTCTAATGGTCCTGAAAGAAAATGACTATTTCTTGAATGAAGACTTTACGGCACTTGAATTTTTACAAAAGATCGAAGCTAGAGAATACGATCTTAAGTGTCAAAAATCCTCCAAAGAAAATCAAGATCCTGCTTTCTATGGTGGAAGTATGCCTCTTAGTTCAACGATCTCTCCAATCACTGCTTTTCTAACTCATGCTGCTAGTGAAAAAGAATCAACTATGTTGAATGATCCAAAAGTTTGTTTCTACTCTGCTGGTAATTCGGGTGGTTCTGGAAGTTCAACTAATACAAATCCATTTGCTACACCACCTAGTGTTAATATGAAGGAAGCTGAGCAAAACTTTGCTTTTCTGACAGCTTTTATGTCTTCATATGAAAACTTAGTGAGTAGTAAGATTGCCACAAGTGATTTAACAGATGAGGACTATGATCAGATAGATCCAGATGATCTAGAAATCATGGATTTAAAATGGAACATGGCTATGATCGTCCGTAAAGTTAAAAGATTCATGCAGAGAACTAGAAAAGATCTTCCAGCTTTAAACAAGAAGTTGGGTTTTGACAAATTAAAAGTAAAGTGTTATAATTGTCAAGAATTTGGGCATTTCGCAAAGGAATGTGACAAACCAAGAAAAGAATACACTGGTTCTCGTGGTCAAAATCAAAATGCTTCTACACCACGAGGAAGTGATGCTGAAAAGAAATCATCTTCTTCTACAACACAAGCAATGTTAGCAGATGGAACTGATTGGTCACAACGGTTAATATGCAATGATGTTCAAGCAAATTTGGCTATGTTTGGATTACACAATGATTGTCAAGATGCAACTGCTAGTGAGATGTCTTCCGATAATGATTCTGGATCTGATTCTGACGACTCTTGCGACAAGTCTTCCAAATCAATATTTGCTTGCATGGCCAAGATCAATGAGGTTAGTAACTCTATTTCTGCTACTTCATTTGTTAAAGCATCATGTGTTGACTGTGAATCTAACAAATATAAGTTAGAAGCATTGAAAAATCAAAATGATAGTCTAATAAGATAAATTGCTTCTCTTAAGGATAATTATCGACAATCTCTTGAGTCTCAAATGAGATCTCGAGAAAAGATTGAAGCATTGTCGACAAGTAATCACGATCTCAAGAGATTTTGAAACATCGTTCAAAGATAACTGAGCTTGAGAATGAGGTTCTTGAGTTGAAGAACAAATTGGGGAAATTTAGAAATTCATCTTTTCTGTTGAATGAAATCATTGAGGTATCTGGAAAACAAAAGGATTCCAAGAAAGGTATTGGTTTTGTTGAAATTCCACCACCTTTCCATAAAGATTATAAAATTAATCCTTTTGCAAGAAAAGAAGAGGATTTGATTCAAAAAGATTCTGTGAATTCTGAAAAACCTAAATTGGTTAAACCTGAAATTGTCAAACCCCAAGTTGCTCCTCAAAAACTTCATGTGGAAAGTAAAAAGGTCTTTGTTGAAAATGTTGACAAAGTGATTATTGAGGATGTGTTTGAACCTGAGATAATACACAAGAATAAGAACATTCCTAGTTTTTATCATATTCTTTGCGAACCTCAAGAGTTTGAGGAAGCTGTGTATGGTTCATTCAAGTCTCAAGTGAACAAGGAAGAAACTGTGAAAACCAAACCAGTGAGGGCAAAGAAGTCAATTAAACCAAAGATTTCTGACGAGGATTTAATGCGTTTCATTAATCCTCTGAGTTCTAAGTCTTCATCGGCTAGAGTTTTTGAATTAAAAGGAATGGATACAATGTTCACTGAAAAAGATATTCCAATAAGTATTATCAAACCTGAACTTATTGAGAGTGTTTTTGTCAATGAAACTTCAAAAATTCAAGAACTTGAACGTGTGTATGCTCAAACAAAAACATCAGTTCAATCTGACCCATTGACTAAGGCAAAACAACTTTTAAAACAAGCTAAGAAAATTAACTTTGTGAAGTCAACTGGGACAGATACACTAAATTTTTTTTCGAAATGTTCTAATTTAGATTTTTATTTAAAGAAGAAATCTGAATTATCTGATGAGTTTGCTAAGAGCATGACTAAAAATGTGAGTCATCATCAACCGTCTATATCATTCATTCCAAATACTTCACAACATCATCGTGTAGACATGCAAACTTGTTTCTTGTGCGGTTAACAGGGTCATGTTGTGAGGAATTGTAATCAACAGAATTATCAGAATCTTCATCCTTTTATCAAAGACAAATCTAAGCCAATTCCATTGGTCAAGGAGATTTTGAAACGACCTGTGTCGTATGCTGATGATACTCATATTTTGTTCTCTAATGTGAATCCTCGGAAGGTTCTTCCTGTCAATGAGACACATGGTCAAGTGAAACCAAAATTCGTTCCAACTGAACTCATATGTCAGAACAAGAATTCAAACATTGTTCAGGCAGCTTACTTAAGACGAAAGTCTAGGAAGCCGGTAACATATTCACAAGTGGCTGAACAACAGTTGAAATATGTTAAAGTTAATGATCAAAGAGAAAACCAAAAGGTGCCCAAGACTGAGGCCTGGGCTGCCTTTTTGAACTAATCACTTTTGTTTGTGTGTAGGGTTCATCTAAGACCATCTCTGGTGAAAACTGGATCATGGACAGCGGATGTTCTCGCCATATTACTGGAAATCTCAACCTCTTATCAAACGTAAGAAATATTCAAGGGGGTTATGTAGCGTTTGCAGGGAATTCTGGGGGCATGATCACACAAGAGAGTGAAGTTTCAAATGGTCACATAACGTTTGAGAAAGTGAATTATTGCGACAAAGTTGATCATAACTTATTGAGTGTATCGCAGATTTGTGATAAAAGTACACTACGATATTTACTGATAAAGAATGTCTTATCTTGAAACCGGGTTATGTTATTCCCGAGGACATGGTTGTCATGAGATCACCACGATCAAATAATATTTATGTCTTAAATATGAGTTCTAAGGTATCCACATTGATCGAAACATGTTTTGTCTCGAAAGCAACCGAGAAAGACTCGATTCTATGGCATCGCAGAATAGGTCACATATATGTCAGAAAGATGAATTATTTAATGGCAAATGACTTAGTTGAGGGTGTCTCGTTAAAGAATTTTAAGTTATCCGATCACTGCGTTGCATGCAAAAAAGGCAAGCAGAAGAAGAAGACACATCCCTCTAAGTTATTGAATTCCATTGATACTCCTCTTGAATGACTTCATATGGATTTGTTTGGTCCAGTGAATCGTGCGAGTATTTCTGGAGACTGGTATTGTCTTGTCGTGACTGATGATTATTCAAGATACTCTTGGGTGTTATTTATGAGTTCGAAGGATCAAACACCGGTTTTGGTACAAAACCTTATTACTAAGATCGAATCACTGTATAAACAAAAGGTGAGGAGAATCCGAAGTGATAATGGTACTGAATTCAAAAACACTATATTTGATTTCTTTTGTATTCAAAAGGGAATTCACCGAGAATATAGTGCACCTTATGTACCTCAACAAAACGGTGTTGCTGAACGGAAAAATAGAACTCTGATTGAAGCTGTACGCACAATGTTTGCTGATTCTAAGCTTCCTATCCAATTCTGGAATGAGGCAGTAAATACAGCTTGTTATACGCTTAATCGAGTTCTAACTGTGAAACGACTCAAGAAGGCAAGCTACGAGCTCTTAAATAATAGAAAACCTAATTTAATGTACCTGGAACCATTTGGGTGTCCATGTACAATGTTGAAGAAGGATTCGGGTAAATTTGAAGAAAAAGCTATCGAAGGTTATTTTTTGGGATATGCATCTCCAAAGAAAAGGGTTTTTAATTTCACATCTGGTTGTGTTGAAGAATGGTACCATGTGGACTGTCAAAAGTACATAACTCCTCCTCAAGGGAAAGGTCCAGACTAGATGTTTGACTACGATAGTTTATTTAATTCATTTACTCCTTCGACTGAACACATTGACGAAGATCTGGTTCGAGCATACTTTGAAGATCATTTGACCATTCCAAGATTTTCAAGTTCTAATGATGTTGAAGCTCAACCAGATGCTCCAACTGAAGAACCTCAAGTTGTTTCTCCAGTTGCTATTGATAATGTTTCTACTTCTTCTGATGATGATCAAGCTGAAGATCAAGTTATTGACATTGACAGTGATAATGTTTCATCTCCCGAGTTAGGTGAACATTACACTAACTTATTTGATAATGTTGTTGTTCCTGAGAATCCCATTCTTCGGATTCATGGATATCATCCACAGGAAAACATCATTGGCGAACTTGATGTGGGCGTTCGTACACGTCATCAAGTTGCTTCGTCAAGTGATAATAATATATTGTGTGCTTACACTAACTTACATTCTTCGGGAATTGTAAACCTTGCTAAATTATCTTGCTTTCTATCTCAAGTCGAGCCCACAACTCCTCGTGTGTCTTTACAAGATCCTTCTTGGGTAGAAGCTACAAGAAGAACTACAACAATTTGCTCGTTTAGGTGTTTGGGATCTTATTGATAAACCTGCTAGAGTCAAGAAGGCAATTCCGACTAAGTGGGTATTTAAGTGTAAGAAGGATGATCGTGGGGTAATTGTGAGAAACAAGGCACGATTAGTGGTACAAGGTTTTCATCAGCAAGAGGGTACTGATTACACTGAGGTTTATGCACCAGTGGCAAGATTAGAGTCGATTCGAATCTTCCTGACATATGAAGCTTATAAGAATATCAAGGTTTATCAAATGGATGTTAAAAGTGCTTTTCTCAATGGTGAATTACACGAGGAAGTGTTTGTTTTACAGCCTCCTGGTTTTGAAGATCCTGATTATCCGGACCATGTTTACCGATTAAACAAGGCCCTATATGGTCTACATCAAGCCCCGAGAGCTTGGTATGGCACGCTCGCCGACCATCTGACTGATAATGGCTTCAAACGAGGGACTGTCGACTGCACTTTATTTCATAAAACTGTTGGTGACGATCTTCTCCTAGTCCAGATTTATGTCGAAGATATTATTTTTGGGTCTACAAACGACACATTGTGTAAGGAGTTCGAGAAGTCCATGCAAACAAAGTTCGAGATGAGCTCGATGGGAGAGATGAATTTATTTTTAGGGTTGCAGGTTCACCAGTATTCTCACGGAATTTTTATTCATCAGACTAAGTATGTGAACGACGTCTTGAGCCGATTCAAGATTTCTACCGGAAAAATCCCTTCTACTCCTCTTCCAGTAGGGCACAATTTATCACCGGATGAATTGGAGGATTCCGTTGATCCTACCCTCTATCGTGCCATGATTAGTTCTTTAATGTATTTAACTGCTTCTCGCCCTGATATTATGTTTGTTGTTTGTCTTTGTACTAGGTATCAAGCAAGTCCACGAGTGACTCACCTAGCTGCAGTCAAGAGAATTCTTCAGTATTTGAGGGGATATCCAGACATCGGGTTGTGGTACCCCAAGGATGATACTTTGGATCTTATTGCCTACTCAGACTCAGATTATGGAGGATGCAAGATCAACTTCAAACCAACGACTGCGGGATGTAAATTTTTAGGAAACCGGCTTGTTTCCTGGCAGTGTAAGAAGCAGACACCGGTCTCCACTTCAACCGCC
Source organism: Bidens hawaiensis (assembly GCF_021521415.1). Lineage (NCBI taxonomy): Eukaryota > Viridiplantae > Streptophyta > Magnoliopsida > Asterales > Asteraceae > Bidens > Bidens hawaiensis. The sequence goes on along the minus strand of NW_027491851.1, from coordinate 23,670 downwards.
GAAGCTGAGTATGTTGCAGCCTCGAGTTGCTGTTCCCAGGTTTTGTGGATACAACAACATCTTCGCGACTACGGTTTGAAGTTTCTTACTACTCCTATTTTGATTGATTATTCTGCTGCTATTAGTATCACCAAGAATCCCGTACATCATTTTAAAACGAAACATATCGAAATTCGATATCATTTTATACGGGATTGCTATGAAAAGAAATTAATCGATCTTGAGAAAGTGCACACGGATTTTCAAAAAGCCAATCTGTTTACTAAAGCTTTTGACAAAACGCGTTTTAAATTTTTGCTTGATTTAAACGGATTGAAGACCCTCGCTGATATCCTTAAACAAGGATGACTATCTTTATTTTCTGTCATATTTTTCTTTTAAAATTAATTTGGTTTTAGGGGGTGAAAATCTAGAAAATACAAAAAGAGTGTGTTTTTCATTTGTATAGATAAAATCCAAAAACATTAAAAAAATTTCAAAATTTAAAAATATTGTGATTTCTGTTCTTTAATGTTTTTTTTTTAAATATTTAGAAAAAACAAAAACATTTTAAAATTCTGAAAAAAGTCAAAAAGAATGTGAATTTCGTTGTTTGTACAGAAAAATCCAAAAATTCAAAAAGATTGTGAAGTTTAGTTTGTTTAAAAGAAAATTGAAAAAAATAAAAATATTGTGTTTTTAAAGTTTGTATAGAGAAAAACCAAAAAGATAGATTATTTTCTCGCTGAAAATTATGTCGCTTATTTATGTTTGTTAAGCATGCTTGCATGTCTTGGTCCTATTATTCACGTGTGAGTTGATGGGTAGCCATTTATTTATAAACTTAAGTTAACTGGGGCGATTAAATTTATCTTTTCTTTATTTTATGCTCCTCAAAAATTTTGAGTTTTTGAAGCAAAAAGGAAACATGATAGTACATTGATTATCTTGACCCCAAATCCAGCAAAAAGTAAGCTTAAAAGACTGTGTGCTTAATTGCATTGGTGCATTGGTAGGTCTTAAAACAACCCAGTAGAGTAAAGTATGTGATATAAACATAAAGTTACGCCAAATTGAAAGGGGTTTTAGTCTCTAGCAAAAGTCTTGGTGAGGATGGCAGAAATGTAATAACCAGTCATACTCAAGCCTTATATTTGTTGGTCACCCAAAAATAAATTAAAGCAAATAACAAGCGTTAGGATTCTGGACACTGTGAGTCTTTATGCGGCTTAACCGTCTGGGTATTCATAAGCATGAATATTTCACTCGCTTTCTAGAGCAAACCCAAAGTCATTAAACTTGATCACCGCTGTACTTCGTACAATTTAAATTACTGACTTGATCGAAATCCGCTGTTAGTCATACAATTGTTCCTCCCTTGCGTGCGTCTTAATACCAATAAGAAACGGACCCCAGAGGATACAATGTATGTAAGCCGACAGATGGACTCGTGCATACTCACTCACAGTAAAAGAAACTTGATGCATTGCTCAAAAGTTCTTAATTGGTATCAAAAATTTTGATCAACATTATAATGGTTTAAGTCAAGTTGGGGTGATTTGGCAAAAATCAAATTAAGCTTGAACCGAGATTAGAGGCTGATAGTTTCTGATATTCTGTGCTTTAATTGAACAAATTAATCATATCACAAAAATACTTGAATGTGTGTTATTAGATTTATGTGGACAACAATACCAATGACCGACTTATCGCCAGTCATAATATCGCTGAAATATAAAACTGTGATGGAAGGGCAATTTTGGTCAATATGATTCTCTGCTCAAACTCAACCAAAATACAACAATATGTACTGCATTTGATAAAATTATTGAAAAACACAAAAGGATTGTCTATTTTAAAAAAAAGGTCGGATATTTTTTTTTGTAAATACATTCTTTATTCTTTATTTTTTACAAAATCCCAAAAAGATTTTTCTTTTTTCATTTCAAAATAATTTTAAGTTATATTTCGGAAAACTGAAACATTTTTAAGATATTTGGTTGTCGGGTTAAAAATATTCTCGATAACCTATTTTATTTATTTTATTTAATTATTTAATTCATTTAATTAATTAATTTAAAATTAAATAAAAGATTTTTTAATTAGAATCTAATTCGTTATTTATGGATAACGAACTACGTGATTCTTTAGCGAACTAGCTTCTGGTTCGCTAACCTAATTCGCTTCCGCACTCTGTAACGAATCATCCCTTCGTTATGCATATTTAACGAATCATGACACGAATCATGTCTTGATTCGCTACCTTTAATTTAACGAATCAAGTAGTGATTCGCTAACCTAAGGTAACAAATTGAGTTAGGGAATGGGCTAATTCGCTAACTTTAATTTAGACGAATCGTCTGATTCGTACAACTGTACCTCGGGTTGCGTGCAAGGTTATATAAGACAAGAAAACGAACAGTTCTTCACTGTTCGCCTTCTTCCTTCACCTTAAAGAAACCCTGTTCAAATTTTTCTCTGAAATCTTGACTACCTTATTTTTTATTTCAAAGACATTTTCAAGTTTATCAGGTATAGACGTTCATGGCGATATCATTTTCGGCAAAAATGTCATAGATTTGAGAACCTAATAATTGATGTTTAGGGGTTTAAGGGTTTCCGAAGTTTTGAAATCCATTTATGTATAATTTATGTTAATAACTTGATGATTTAGTTGTCATTGTGATCGGAATGTGATTCCGATACCCTTGGTGGACTCTAATCAACATTTGATTATTGTTTGCTGGGTTAATTATGTGTTCATGGTCTCGGTGTTTATGGTCTGTTCGTCTAACCTATGTACATAGAGATTTTGAGTCTTAATCTCATTCATCTTCGATTACGAACGTAATTCCAAGTACAACGAGCTCATTATTGCGATGATTCGACGATAGTTATGGTTTAATCGTCCCCGGGCTCATATTGTTGACTATTTGTGTTCATTGTAATTTTTACTCTGGCCAAGGTGGTCAAAGAACAAGTCTTAAGTATTTTGACCATTCGTTAATCTTAGCGAATTGAGACTGTTTCGTGCCCAATTCATTAAGATCTAGCTAAGCGAATAAGATGTTACACGAATCAGATATGGATTCGCTTAAAATATAATGAACTAGAGTTTAGTTCGTCAAAATTAAATAGTAATTCTCTATGTTCAGTTCGTTAACGTATTTACTTGATAGCGAATCGCCTGATTCGTTATCTTATTGTAACGAATCAGTGTGATTCCCAACGAATGACATTTATTAAATAAATTAATTTCAATATTCATTTAATTTAATTAAAGAATTTAAATCGTCTAATACGCGTAATTAGATTAATTACACATATCTTTTAATTATATATTTTGATATCTCTTCTCATATTTGATTTTATTTATACAGTAAAATATGGCTGATCAGGAACAACAAAATCAACCACCACCAGAACAACCTCCACAAGGACAACCACCACAACAAGATCAACAAGCTGAAGTGATCTTATTGCCGTTTGATAAAAAGCACAACATTTGTGCTTATGTTGATCAAGAAGTGACTGATTTGGAAACGTTTGGAGCTATGTTGACTTTCTTACGACGTTCAAAGATATACTATGGAATCACTGCTAAACCTAAAGTGTATCTTAGTATAATCAGGCAATTTTGGAACACGGCGTAATATGTTGAGTCAGATAAATTGGTTCGAGCTACAATCAATCAGATTCCAATTACGATTGATGTTGAGGTCATTCGTCGGGTACTTCAATTTGACGATAATGATGATAACCCGAGTGAATTTGACAGGACATTGGTTAGAGGTTTATTCACATGCTTGAACTATGGTGGTGATATTCGTAAATCTATGATGAACAAGAACGGGTTGTTTCCACCATACAAGTATCTGTTGCATGTTCTACTTCATTGTATGAGTGGACGTCGCGGTGGGTTTGATGAGTGTCGCCTAAGTTTGCAGTCGGCGTTTGTTGCCCTAATCCTGAACAAGCCCTTCAACTACTCAGAACTCGTCTTTGATCATCTGAAAGAACAGGTTCAGCAAACTCTACAGTCAAAGAAGTTCTTGATGTATCCTCGCTTTTTACAGCTAATTATTCAGGATTTGATTCCGAATTTGGTAATTGATCGAACGTTGGTGAACGATGTTCTTGACATGGAACATATGAAAGCTTAAACGGTGCATCGTATGTTAATTTATAGAAAGGAGAAACCACATGATAAACGGATGATTGGTCATATAATCAATCCGGATTATGTATGTCCTCCTAATGAGCGCTGGATCCACGATGATTCGGATTCCGAGCGTGAAGGGTGAGAAGGTGGGAACGGTGATGGTGGAGATGATGATGGTGAATGATGGGAATGATGGTGATGGTGGAGCTGGTGAACGCGCTCTTAAAGAACAACAAGATGCAGTCGATGCTGCTCTAGCTGCCACCATGAAAGCTCAGCTGGAAAGAAAAAGAAAGGGTAAATCTGTAGCTACTGGTGAACCATCAAGGACCTGTTCAACCAGTTCACCCGTCTGTATACAACTTGCCAACAGGTCGTCAAGCTGAAATGCTGCTAAATCTGCTACATCTATATGAAAATCAAATGGTAGCTGATCGTCAAACTCAAGAACGACTCATGGAGAATCAACGACGAATGATGAGTTATATTTAGTTCTGTCAGAAGGAGACTAAGTCGTTGCGTACGATGGTTGAGTCTCAGGGGGTGAAGTTAAAAGAACAAGAAGAGTTAATTTTACAATTAACTTGTAAAGAAGATGCCCTAAAGAAACTCAAGAACGACGATGAAGATCCTGATGAATCCGGTGCAGGAGGTGAGCCTAAACAATCGCATGGTTAATCCTCTGGTGCTGGTGTTAGTGGCGGTGATGATTCGAGCAAACAAATTTATTATTTATCAAGATCCAACAGCTGCCAAGCCAATTGAAATGATTGCAGCTAACACAATGATATTTGTTGATGGATCAGGGGTGGTTAAGAGTGTGGTGAATAGAGACACGATACAGGTTGGTGAGTTTGTGGTTAGATCCTTGACACGGGAGCAGATTTCGATTCTGCTTGGGCTGAATGACGATCAGTTGACTGTTTTAGAGACTGAGCCCGATGTCGAAGTGATAACTGAGGAAGATTTGGAAGTTGATCCGTTGTTTATGAATACGGATTTTGTTTATGAGGATGAAGAGATTGAGATGGAGGATGTGTCTGCTGATGAGTACCCGGACTTGTATCAACACACGAACGTTGATCAAGGTGCTCCGGTATTTCAAAAAGAGGTGTTTAAAGAGACTGAGGATGAATTGGAAAAGGTTATGCAGCGAACTGTACCCTCACTCAAAGAAGTGACTGATGAGGACGTAGAAAGATGGTTCAAACGTCATAAAGTGGGTAAAATTATCAGTGCTTATCGTTATGTAGATCAAGAAAGAAAAGATACTGCTGCTGCTTGGGTTAAGGCTAATCAGGTGACTACCTTCAAGACCATTTCAAAGGTACATGGTGATATTGTCTCCTGGCTCTATGACTCTGACCTTAAGGTATGTATAGTCAAGTGGGAAAAGGGTTTCCAGTATTACGAGAAGATAATGGATGTTTTAACTCTACCGCGTTGGGATGTACGAACCCTCACGAGACGTCCATTTATCAATCGTGGGGGTTACCGAACAGCTGAGTGGTTTCACCAACACTTACTGTTCGAGGTCAATCATGGCTTCAAATTCTTCAAGCCCCAAGTCCCAAGACGTAAGCGCATTGACGAGATTGATCCAAGGACCGGCTGGAAGAAACTTGTCTTGAAAGTGAAGCCGCCAAAGACGATGAAAAAGGTTCCTGTGAAGACGAAGCCTTAAGATATTTATCAGTCTTTCAACCGTTGGTACTATGACAATCGTACTGGCGAGGCCGTTATTGTTCGTGGTCGAGGACTGCAGACCGAGCTCATCAAGATAATCGACCCGATGTGGTTGGTTAATTTATCAGAGACAGACAATGATGTGCTACACAGGAAGCAGATTTTGATCGAGCGCCAAGAAGATTACGACCTGGCTATGCAATTCCAACGAGTCATTCGTGTGTGTCATGAACATGGAATTCATAGTTGCAGAGACTGGCAGTCCAAGCGCTTCAAATAGGTTAAAGACAAAGAGCTCAAGACGAGGGGGTGTCTGTTAGTGCACGGTTTTGCGTCTAGAGTTTTTGTATTTATCGTTAACGTTATTGTTTATTAATTAATGTAATAATTAATTTTTATTATTATCTAGTTCGCTAAATTAAAGGCTAGTTCGCTAGGGGGTGTTAGCGAACTAGCCAAGTAATGTATTCCCTCCTGATTCGTTAGGGGATGTTAACGAATCAGGGGGTGTTTCGCTAATTTAATGTATGTAACGAAGGGGAGGCTGGTTCACTAGGGGATGTTAGCGAACCAGATCACCTTCTATATATAGTGAACTACTGTTCACTTTAATTTAAGTTTTGAGAAAAGTTTTTTGAGCTAATTAACGAACTGCTGTTCAATCTCTTTCTCAAGCTTCACCTAATATTATACAAATGTTACTGATAATATATTGATAATAGATATACATATATACAACACTGAATCGATGTTAATTATGAGCGAGATCTAGTATTAATCGGATATTCACAGATCTGAGATCTGTTATTGTTATTGATTGGTAATACGGGATCAAACATAATCTCTAAAACTGCAACTTCTATCAAATAGCATAGCACAGAAGGCTACTTATCATAATAAAATACAATTTCAGGTAAACCCAAGCCCCAAATGAAGAAACAAGCGAAAAGGCGAAGAAAAACGGAAGAAAACACAAGAAAAACAAGAAACGCACCCCAAGCCTCAAGAAGCACGCCCCATGCTTCTGAACACAAGAAAAGACAAAAATCTACAAGAAAAGACAAATACTGAGAACAAAAGCACGGGGCTGTGCCTCTTGACCATAGGGTCGTGGTCACCCTCAACAAAAAGACAAAACAATTGTAGCACATGTCAATAAAAGCACGGGGGCGTGCCTACCTAAGCACGGGGCCTTGCTTCATCTTCCAAACTACCTATAAATAGTGGCTCATGTTGCATTGATCAAGTGTGCCTTGAGGAGAATTCTATATGGTTTTCACTTATAAAAACACCCACTAACACTCATATTGAAGATCTAGTGAAGAGTTTGAAGGATTGGAGGTCATCATCATCAACCATCATCATCATCATCAAGAAGGAAGATTCATCCACATTTGGTTAAATTGTTCTAGTTTAATCATGTGTTTGTTACCATCATCCATTCTAATGTTCATAACCATGATCATTATGAGCTAAACTCCATTTACCATCTAAAATCTATGAAGAAGCTTTGTTTTACATGATGATTATATAAAACATGTGATTTAGTTTAGTAAAGTACATGGTTATTTTGCAATTATCTTTTGATGAGAAATGTTTCACTATCTTAATTCAACAATTCAAAGTTGGTGATTGACAATCATATTGACAATCATTCATGATCGATTCATGTTCTTGAAAGATAGAATACATTGATAATTTATCGAAACATGGATCCTTATATTGTACTTAGAAATGATGAGATATAAGTTATGATCTATTTCTCTAGTTTTGGTAATTCTGAAATAACATCGTTAACACGATTGCTTAGGTTATCATGCTAGTTAAAGAAATCATATGTTAACGGAATGTGTAATTATAACCTACTTAAATCAATCAAGGGGAGGTTGTGTGACTAAACTATAACCTCCCAAAGTTGTTAGAATTAGTATTTGAGAAATCCAAGTCAATCATATTTTTTCTACTTTACTAAACTACTTGCCAACTCAAATTGACATTCTCGTGGTAGCATAACATTAGGAAAGGGTTGACTTTAAAATGCGCATGCTACTTTCTTTTATGTCCTAGGATATGCTCACTTAGAAATGAGAGGCTATTCTACCATATATTATTACGGCAAGTTTATCACATGTTTACTTTATAATCATCAAGGATAAATGGAGTAGATTCTTGATCTTAGATGGTAACATTCATATACTTGAATTACTTATTTAGAATTTCTCGTCTTGGTCACCTATATATTATATATGTATTATAAAAAGTTAAAATTCAACCCCAAAATGATTAAAACTCTCAGATTAAGCTAAAACAAAGATTCATTATTGGAAACATTTGTGTCCACAGATCAATACTTGGCTCTTACCAATACTATTCTACATATACGATAGATACATTTGTCTATTTTGTGTGTGTTTAGTCTTAATAGAAATCACTTTTATAAATTTAAAACACGATCTTGTGAAAAAGTTAAATATTCAATCGGTTACTATTTTACAAGCTACACGCAGCACGCATCAAGTTTTTGGCGCCGCTGCCGGGGACACGGTACGTTTCTAAGAATGATCCAAGTTTTAATTTAATCATTGTCTATAATTGTACAAAATTTTTAACTTTTATTTTATTTTATTTTATTTTATTTTTACTAACTATTAAACTATACATTTTTTTAAGGCTAGCCTAACCTTTACTTTAGCTTAATTAACTTAGACTTTAGTTTAGTTTTAAAATAGCTTAGATTAACTCGTAGCTTAACTTTAACTAACTTTTACTTTAGTCTAACTTTGATTTAGTCCCATGTATGTCCTCTACTTTCGAGCCTGAGCTTATTTCTCTAATTCTAAACCAGAACGACTCTTTCGTCAACGAGCACGTAAACGGACTACAGAAACCGCTGAAACAATCAAAGACGAATCAGTAGACGCCACCACATCAGGAGAAAGTCAAATAGTAGAAATGATGGCGGCCCAAAATAATGAGCCGAACATGAGCCAGTATGCCAAGCCGACTCTCGAAGGCTATGGCAATGGAGTGGTTCCACCCGAAATAACCGAAAATTTCGAAATCAAATCAAGCACCATTCATATGGTGGAAAATTCATTTCAATTTCATGGTATCCTCTACGAAGACCCTCTTTCTCATATATCTCAATTCTTACGAATCTGCGGAACCTTTAAAATGCAAAACTGTTCAGAAGATCAAATCAAACTCAAACTCTTTCCTTTCTCTCTAAGGGGACAAGCCCTAGAATGGATAGAATCTCTTTCCTCCGGCTCCATCACCACTTGGGACCAGATGGTTGAACAGTTTCTCAAATATTTTCCGCCTGATAAAACTTCCAAACACCGAGCCAGCATTTCCGGATTCTGGACTGATGATGATGAGTCGTTACACGTAGCATGGGAAAGATATAAAAGTATTCTGAGAAGATGCCCACATCATGGACTGAGCGTATAGTTGCAAGTATAAACTTTCTTTGACGCACAATTCAGTCAAAACAAACAGGCCATCGACCAAATCGCCGGCGGAGACCTGGGATCCAAATCACCTAACGAAGCATTTGAAGTCCTGGAAAAAGCATCAAAGAAAAGTTTCGCTTACAACCCACCAAGATCTAAAGTTTCGCTTACAACCCACCAAGATCTACACCAACCCTTAAAGGAATGCACCACGTCGATTCCAACACTCATGTCACAGCACAACTTGAAGCCCTTTCTAAAAAATTCGAACAACTTCAAGCCGAGTTATCAAAAACCAGACTCACATGCGACACTTGAGGAGGAAGTCATAAGACAAGTGACTGTAAACAAGTCAAAATGGCTATGGAAGAGGTCGATTTTATCGCTCGACAGAACAACGCTTTCAGCAATAACTACAATCCAGGATGGAGAAACCACCCGAATTTCAGATGGAAAGACGAAGGTAACACTCAACCCTTACCAGGATTCGAAAAAAGACCGATAAATCAACCCTTCCAAACAAAACCCCAATTTCAAGATCAAAGTTCCAGTAACCATCAAAACCCAAGCTACTAAAAAATCGAAGAGATGTAAATCCAAATCATGACCAAAACAAATGAAGCGGAAAAGAAGGCCGACTCAAGAGCTGTTGATATCAGCGGAGTATTGTTAAAACATGAACCCGACCTAAAAAGTCAACAAGCATCATTACAGAATCTAGAAACTCAGATCAGTAAAATTCCCCAACAATTATCCGAAAGACCACCCGACACTCTTCCAAGCAACACAATCACCAATCCGAATGCAACAGCTAACGCTGTTACACTAAGAAGCGGTACAACCACTGTTGCCTCTCCAATTTCAAAACCAGTCATGGAGAAGGAAGCCACTGGCAAGACACAGGAAGTACTGATTCCAACAAGCACCATACAAACCAAGGAACCAGTCAAAACCTATGCTCCGCCTATCCCATACCCAGGAAGACTGAAGCAGGAAAGATTAGAAGCACAATATGGGAAGTTTTTAGAGCTTTTAAAACAACTCCGTATCAGCATCCCTTTTATTGAGGCCACCGCTCAAATGCCAAAATATGCCAAGTTCCTCAAAGAAGTGCTGACAAACAAAAGGAAACTTGAAGAATTATCACACGTCACCTTAAGTGAAGAATGCCCTGCAGTCCTACAGAACAAGCTACCAACAAAGATGACCGACCCAGGGAGTTTTACTATCCCTTGTCTCATAGAAAATTTGTCTGTTAGCAATGCCCTGGCTGACCTAGGAGTTAGTATTAACCTAATGTCATATGCAGTTTTTGCAAAACTAGGGATAGGAGAACCAAAGCCCACCCGCATGAGCATTCAGTTAGCTGACCGATCTGTTAAATATCCTCGGGGCATTGCTAAAAACATGCTTGTCAAAATTGACAAGTTTGTTTTCCCAGTAGATTTTGTAATTCTAGACATGAAGAAAGACAAAAGTGTACCTCTGATTTTAGGAAGACCCTTCTTAGCCATTGCAAATGCTATTATTGACGTTTGCACCGGCAAACTCACCCTCAGGGTCAATGATGAGGCAATCACTTTTGACATAGGAAAATCTATGCAGTATCCACAACATCACGATGACACGTTATATTGTGTGGACATCATAGATTCTATCGTGGGTTGCTATGTGCGAGATTCCTCCATCACTAACCCACTAGAAACACAAGTCCTAATCGAAACCATCGCCATACCCATTTTAGAAAACGAAAATCTCAATGCTGACTATCACGAAGCATTAGAAGTAGTATGTGAGATCACCGAATGTAACGAAAAATCAAAACCTTCAATTGAAGAACCACCAACCTTAGAGTTAAAAGAACTTCCAAACCACCTCGAATACGCATTTCTGGAAGAAGACTCTCAACTCCCAGTAATTATTTCATCTCACCTTTCTAAAGAAGAGAAAGACGAACTTCTTCAGGTTCTTAAAAACTATAAGAAGGCTATCGCATGGAAGATCATGGATATCAAGGGCATCAGTCCTTCTTTTTTTACTCACAAAATCCTCATGGTGGAAGAATACAAACCCGTGGTTCAACATCAAAGACATCTCAATCCTAACATGCAAGATATGGTGAAGAAAGAAGTAATCAAACTACTTGATGCCGGATTAATCTTCCCAATCTCAAATTCACCTTGGGTTAGTCCCGTTCAAGTAGTACCCAAGAAGGGATGAATGACAGTTGTAATGAACGAGAAGGATGAGCTAATACCAATGAGAACCATCACAGGCTGGCGAGTTTGCATTGACTACCCGAAACTTAATGATGCCACAAGAAAAGATCATTTTCCACTTCCTTTCATCGATCAAATGCTTGACCGTTTATCTGGAAAAATGTTCTACTGTTTTCTTAATGGATTTTCCGGATATATCCAAATTCCCATTGCTCCTGAAGACAGTAGAAAACCACTTTTACATGTCCGTACGGAACTTTTGCCTATCGAAGAATGCTGTTTGGACTATGTAATGCTCCAGCCACCTTCCAACGTTGCATGGTGGCCATCTTTCACGAAATGATCGAACACTCTAATGAAGTATTCATGGACGACTTCTCAGTCTTTGGAGACTCTTTCGATCATTGCTTAAAAAACCTTGAAAAAATTTTAGCTATGTGTGAGGAAGTAACTCTAGTGCTCAACTGGGAGAAATGTCACTTTATGGTTAAAAAAGGCATCGTTCTCGGTCACAAGATTTCTCAAAAGGGATTAAAAGTTGATAAAGAAAAAATAGAAACTATCTCTAAGCTTCCGCGCCCAACTTCAGTAACGGCCATTAGAAGTTTTCTAGGTCACGCATGATCTTACCGTCGTTTAATAAAAAACTTCTCCAAAATTGCTAGGCCTATGACCAAACTTCTGGAGAAAGACGCACCCTTCTTCTTCTCTAAAGAATGTGTTGAATCATTCAACATGTTGAAAGACAAACTTGTCAATGCACCAATCATGACTACACTCGATTGGACCCTTCCATTCGAAATAATGTGCAATGCAAGTGACTTGGCAATTGGAGCCGTACTCGGATAACACAAAGAAAAACACTTTTACCCAATTTACTATGCCAGTAAGACTATTAACGATGCGCAAGAAAATTACACCACAAAAGAAAAAGAGTTAATAGCAGTAGTCATTGCCTTTGAAAAATTTAGATCCTACCTAGTTCTTTCTAAAGCCATAGTTTACACCGACCATGCCGCCATAAGATACCTCTTTCAACCAACAGGATGCAAAACCAAGACTCATCCGATGGATTCTCTTACTCCAGGAATTTGACATAGATGTTAAAGACAAGAAAGGAACAAAAAATGTAGCCGCTGACCACCTTTCATGTCACACCCCAACCTACGGCGGAAATGCTGGGGCGCGAACTGATTGTCACAGCTCTCAAGGTACTATAATGCAATATTTAAATGACAATATCTATTAATTTTATTCAATTTTCAAATAAATTAAATACAAAATACAACTCATTAAACAAACAATAAACACAAATTAAATTCTTGATTTTATCTTTTCTAACATAATTCTTCACTAAATCTTCACAAAGTCTTGCAACTAATTCAAGCGATAACCTGCATATGCGTATAAAATAGAATTTTGTCAACAACACATGTTGAGTGAGCAAAACACTAGTTTAGTTGTACATATAGTATATATAACAAAATACGTAGCTGCAACACGTCATATGAGAATAACAAAATAACCAAATGAGCAAGTATAACTGAGATGTCGAGAAGCACAAAGGCTAACGACTTGCATATGATCATACTAGACTGAGATTATGTTGGACCTCTCCGAATGCGGAAGCATACAAAGAAAGTAAGCACATAAACAAGTAAGGTATAAGTTGTTAACACATAAGACAAAGTTGTAGTTTTGTGTATAAGTATGTATAAAAAATATTATTTACGCATATGTCCCCAAAACATGGAAAACAATTAAAATAGGGGAATGTGGTACTCACCTTAGCGATTAAGCAAGAGAAAATGATCGGGCAAGAAATCGGTAAGTCAAGATTTTCGGGATTACCGACGGAATATCCTAATAGAGAATAATTGAGGAAGTAAATATAATTGATATAACGGAACTAAGATTAGACAAAGGTTCAGGATTTGATGATCGAGGGAAATCTTTCAAAAGCTCTTTATCTCATAGATTTATTATAGATTTCATTATCAAAGTTTTATGAAAAATAATATGATTTAATTATATAGCAATACGTAAAATATTTAAATGAATACTCATAAAGATTTTAAAGTTTGTATAAAGAGATTTGTTAAATATTTCTTTTCAAGTTAATATTGTAAATAATCAATAGATAATAAATATTAGTATAAATATACAATCTATTTATAAAATACAATATTTTAAAGTGTTAATTAGCAAGACAAATTTTAAGTATATATATTAGGTTAAAACCCTTTTTAAACATTAAGACTTTTATAAGTTTTAATAAACTAATATATATACATATATATGGTTTTTAACCAAGATTCGAAAACACGATTAGTTAATATGTCGGTTTAACAGAAATATGAATCAATTATGATTTTATAACATTTATAATATTAATTATTGATTTAATAGGGATTAATATAACAAAACCCAAAAGAAATAAAAATAAAAGCGGCTGGGCAAAGTAGGCTTGGTACACTTGAGCTTGCGGATGCGGAGCTTGATAGAGCTGGGTTAAGTAAGGTTGATTTGGTTGATGGGAGAAGCTTGAGGGACATAAGGTTGATGGGTTTGAGCTTGGTAAGCATAGGTCAAGTAGTAGGCTGTAATCGTAGATTGGACTTGATGAGCTTGGGTAAGTTGAGGGCACGCATTTCGGAGGTGATTTGGGTTTCCACAATAGTAGGAAGCACGGGTATTAGGAACACCGGGTTAAGCATGAGGGGTAGGTTGTCAAGGAACATCTTGTGGAGTAGGTGGGACAAGACAGGTGTTAGCAAGATGAATATAACGATTACAATGGGTGCAACAACGGCATAGGGATTCAACCGGGTGATGTTAGTTACAAATGGAGCATGACGGAAAAGGACCGAGGTAAGGTTTCTTGTTTAAGGAGACTTGAGAGTGGGTAGGATTTGTTGCAGCAAGGTTCTTACGTATCTTGTTGTGAGGATGAGTGGAGGTAAATGGTTTGTAGTCACCAGCAGAGGTATTAGTGGGAAAAATTGAATCGGTTGCAAGGGGGTTCCGAATTTGAGTTACTTTTCTTGGGATCGCCGCAGTTAACTGTCCGGCTATACAAGCAGCTATACGGTGGTGTTGAGATTCAGACGATTGATGTCGAGGATAACTTTGGTTTATTGAATAAGACATTCTATAGGGACCAAAAATGAGGATTTATAAAATGAAAGATAAATTGAGGAACCATAAGAATAGAAAAATGTTTAATTATGTGAAAATAATAATGTTGTCTTAATAAGTGAGGAATTGCGTCATGAGGATTAAAAGTAAAAGGTTATAAGATGAGGGGGGTACAATGCGTAAATAGTTTGTTAAATAATGTAGTCAATAAGATTAATGTGTGATGACTACACGAGGAGTTAAGTCAGTTTAAAATTTAGATTATTTAGTTTACAATAACTAACGAAATATGAATTATGGATGTTGGCCTCCCATGAGCTTTCCATGGCAATTTGAATGGCCCAACGAACTAACGAAAAAACAAATGAATTGGACAACCCAAAAGCGTTACATGGAAATTTGATTGTCCCAACTAATTGCAATGAAGTGTATAGGCCCAATGAGCATTACACGGCGTTTTAACCAACCTAACTAAATAACGAACTATCGAAATAAATATGGGTAGTCGGAGAATCTTGTGAATCACCACGTTGATTACTCCAACAAAAATACGAAATCAAGTTAAGAAATGAATAGTGTGAGTGCCCATGGGTTCCATGGATTTTTCACCCAGCTAACCATTTAAATAACAGAACACAATAATCGGGAAAACCGAGTTTAGCCACGAATCACCGTGAATTCGGTTAAAATTAACCTAAAGTGTCGGTCATATGGCATTTATGTGTCTCGCTCGGGCCATAGGGTTGAACACTGTGGTATCCAGGTAAGGAATAGCGTCTTACCTTTGGTTCTTGGAACCGTTTTGCCAGTGCCCAACTCACAGTTTCTCTTCCACTTTCATTTATCATAAGGACATGCCACATAACCTAGCCCGAAGGTGCACGAGTGAAAACAACAGGTGGGAATTCTTAAGGAATTTCCCAAAAATAAAAAGCAATTTAATTTTGAAAAGTTTTATTTGAATGTTGAGGCATAGCCTCGGAGTTTGTGTGTGTGTGCATAACAATAAATAATTAAATAATCATCAAATAATTATCTAAGAAAGCTGTAAACAATTTAATTTGAACACATAAAGGTAAACAGATAGGCACGTATAGGGCTCCTAAACATGTGTCTAAGGCAATTTCTAACGACCTATCTTAAACCTTCGGCTCTGATACCAATCTATCACACCCCAACCTACGGCGGAAATGCCGGGGCGCGAACTGATTGTCACAGCTTTCAAGGTACTATAATGCCATATTTAAATGACAATATCTATTAATTTTATTCAATTTTCAAATAAATCAAATACAAAATACAACTCATTAAACAAACAATAAACACAAATTAAATTCTTGATTTTATCTTTTCTAACATAATTCTTCACTAAATCTTCACAAAGTCTTGCAACTAATTCAAGCGATAACCTGCATATGCGTATAAAATAGAATTTTGTGAACAACACATGTTGAGTGAGCAAAACACCAGTTTAGTTGTACATATAGTATATATAACAAAATACGTAGCTGCAACAAGTCATATGAGAATAACAAAATAACCAAATGAGCAAGTATAAATGAGATGTCGAGAAGCACAAAGGCTAACGACTGGCGTATGATCTTACTAGACTGAGATTATGTTGGACCTCTCCGAATGCGGAAGCACATAAAGCAAGTAAGCACATAAACAAGTAAAGTATAAGTTGTTAACGCATAAGACAAAGTTGCAGTTTTGAGTATAAGTATGTATAAAAATTATTATTTACGCATATGTCCCCAAAACGTGGAAAACAAGTAAAATAGGGGAATGTGGTACTCACCTTAGCGATTAAGCAAGAGAAAAGGATCGGGAAAGAAATCGGTAAGTCAAGCTTTTCGGGATTACAGACGGAATATCCTAATAGAGAATAACTGCGGAAGTAAATATTGTTGAAATAACGGAACTAAGATTAGACAAAGGTTCAGGATTTGATGATCGAGGGAAATCTTACAAAATCTCTTTATCTCATAGAGATATTATAGATTTAATTATCAAAGTTTTATGAAAAATAATATGATTTAATTATATAGAAATACATAAAATATTTAAATGAATACTCATAAAGATTTTAAAGTTTGTATAAAGAGATTTGTTAAATATTTCTTTTCAAGTTAATATTGTAAATAATCAATAGATAATAAAAATTAGTATAAAATATAATCTATTTATAAAATACAATATTTTAAAGTGTTAATTAGCATGGAAAATTTTAAGTATATATATTAGGTTAAAACCCTTTTTAAACATTAAGACTTTTATAGTTTTAATAAACTAATATATATACATATATAAATATATACATACATATGGTTTTTTAACCAAGATTCGAAAACACGATTAGTTAATATGTCGGTTTAACAAAAATATGAATCAATTATGATTTTATAACATTTATAATATTAATTATTGATTTAATAGGGATTAATATTACAAAACCCAAAAGAAATAAAAATAAAAGGGGCTGGGGGCGGGGGGTTTGAACCCGCGCCCCCCAGCGGCTGAAAGTTTACCCAAGCCACACACAAGCCAACTGGGCTAGTGCGTAATCTGGTACAAGAGTGATGACCAAATAATATTAGTGCCGCAAACCAGATTCAATACATAACCCTAGATCATCAATCGATTAAACTGTTGATTGATGATTCAATCAACCTTAGGGTTTATAATTAGGATAGAAAAACGAATTCGTTGGATATATATAATACCTATAACGATGTTGTTCTGATGGCGTATTATAAGCAAACCCGACGGTAACCAAGGAGTACGAACAGAGGGGTACCAGCTCGCTAAACTTCAATTAACTGATAGGGTATGGTCGCGAGGTGGTATAGAGGGTTTAGACGAAGTTAATTGAATTATTACGTTGTTTAAATAACGAATCACGTACATGTATACGACGGCTTCAATATAACAATAAATGTATAACAATTGATTCGTGTTTCCTAATTACAGACGTCGGTTAGGCTGTTTATGGCAAGAGTAACACAAGGAATGAATCGATTTCCAAATTAAAGCTGATAATTGGGGTCCAAGCTAGTCAACGGATCACGGGTTTGTGATGCGGGTCGGGTTGGATTGATGGGTAAATTGGTAATGGTATAATAATAAAATTTTATTACAGATTTTGCAAAATAGTCTTTCTAGTTTGAATATGGATACATAAACAGTTAAAACTTAAGTTTAGTGTACAAATGTATATAAACCAAAGTTATCTTATAATATTCATTAGTAATAAAATAATATTAGCTTGATAGATGTGACGTGTTATTGATTAAAAAATTACCCGAAAATGAAAATAGGTCGGGTTAAGACTAATAAATATTAATTTAGAAAAACTGGAGTTGTTACAGTCTCGCCTACTTTAGGGAATTTCGTCCTGAAATTAAGAAATACCATAACAACACCATTATTAAATAAAAATACATAATACAGAAAATTAGATAGTTGAAGTAACGCTCCAAATGCAAGTCCGATAAGGACACTTATATATAGGATGACCAGCGGCGTATCCACCATATCCTTAACATCTTTACATTTGTACCGTTATTCCAACCACTTTCAATTCTATATTATGAAACACAATCTTAAGCATCATGATTTCCATGCGAGGACTATGATAATTATGTTCCGGACCATAATTATTTTCATCGTCGGATGGTCCACATGATTCGTCCCATCGTGTGGATTTGCAAAACGTTTGATAAAAAAAACATTACTTTGTGGAAGCAAAAGTTTTTAAGGAGTTTTAATTTAAGAAAGTCACCAATATATAAAATAATTTTCAAAAGTTGCAGTAAATTTTGATAAAGCCAAGAACTTTTTAAAACAACTTTTTAACGTAAAGATATAAGTAGTTAAAGTTGAAGAAGGAGTAGCTTATAGTTGAGAAATATGGTAGAAGTAGGCTTCAATAAACAATCTATATAATCCAAAGGAACTTTATTTATTAGATAGAAGATAAATAGTCCAAATGCGGAAATAATTCAAGGCCATAAAGAGGCGTTACAATACGTAATTAAGAAAAAGACAAAATAAGGTAAGATAGATAAAGGGAACGACAAAGGTCTTCATGATCGTTGCGTGGCTTAATTGGCGTGACTTGAAGCACCATGAGCAGTTGCATTCATAGGAGTTGGTGCAGTCGAGGTAGGTTCGCTTGGAATAGCTTGAATAGGTTGGGCTTGCATAGCAGGGGCTTGGGCCTCTGTAACATCCCGGCCTCTCGTACCACCAATATTGTCCGCTTTGCCCCCGATGGGTTGCCCATCCGGGAACTAACAGCTTTGTTTTTGGTTGCCCTAGTAGAGACTTCACAGGTGGTCACCCATCCTAGTACTACTTCCACCTAAGCACGCTTAACCGTGGAGTTTTCATGTGCTCCACAGACAACTAAGCCCAAAACGCGTTGGTGATGTTAAGAGGCAGGACATTACTTATGAAACAAGGATCTCTCTTGTCCACGGCCGATGTGGGATAGCCTAAGAGTGGGACGATGTTGTGTTTGCCAAGGGTGATACATTTCACGCTTCGAATGTACAGCCTCAGAGAACTTCACACAGAAATTATCAATGATAATTTTCCACATGATGTATATCCAAGCAGTCATACTGGAAAAAGATGATAGTCTGTGGTTTGCCGATTTCACAAACTACTTAGCATGTAAAATCCTAAGAAAAGGGCTTACTCATCAACAGCAGAAGAAATTCTTCTCCGACCTTATGTTCTACTTCTGGGAAGATCCATATTTGTTTAGAATAGGAGCCGATCAGGTTGTTCGTAGGTGTGTGTCTGGGAAAGAAGCTCTGTATATCCTTAAACACTGCCATGAAAGGCCAACTGGTGGACACCACATATAAAGACACACATGCTTTGATCCAAGCATGCGATGCTTGTCAAAGAGCCGGAAACATCTCAGCCAATAATGAGATGGTTCAAAAAGGCATTCAAATTTATGAAGTCTTTGATGTATGGGGAATAGATTTCATGGGCCCATTTCCTAACTCCTTTGGAAACAGGTACATCCTCATAGCAGTCGACTACGTATCTAAATGGGTAAAAGCACAAGCTCTTCCCACTAAGGACGCTCGAGTAGTTGTATGATTTCTGAAAATGTTATTCTCACGATTCGGTACTCCAAAAGCCCTAATCAGCGAGAGAGGTACTCACTTTTGCAATGCTTTAATGGACAAAGTCTTAGCACGATATGGAGTTCACCACCGACTGGCAACGCCATTTCACCCTCAGACCAATAGGCAAGTAGAGGTCTCGAATCGAGGAATTAAAAGGATTTTAGAAAGAACCATAGGGATGAATCGCAAGAATTGGGCAGAAAATTAGATGACGCTTTGTGGGCCCTCAGGACGGCCTACAAAAACCCCATAGGAACAACACCATTCAAACTCGTTTATGAAAAAGAATGTCATCTACCTATAGAACTTAAACATAAGGCCTATTGGCTTTAAGAGCCGTGAACTTTGATCTAGTGTCCGCCGGCAATAACCGGGAAGATCAAATTCATGAACTCGAACAACTAAGAACATTGGCCTATGAAAATTCCTGGTCTTACAAAGAAAAGACTAAATGTCTGCACGACGCCCATTTGAAAGGAAACAAAAATTTTCAAGTTGGCGATCGAGTACTGTTATACAACACACGTTTAGTCTTTTCCTAGGAAAATTAAAATCTTGATGGACAGGTCCATACATAGTTGAATCAGTTTTCGACTATGACACAGTTGAGATTTCAAATTCTAACGGCCACAAGTTCAAAGTTAATGGACATCGATTAAAACCATATATCGATGGACCATTTGAAGAAATCTTGGAGGTATTAATCCTCCAACCAACTAAGTAGACATATAGAAAACAAGGTCTGGCCAAGACCTTCACAAACTAGGCCTTGTAAATATCTAAAAAAAATTATAATAAAAACACGGGGCATGCCACAAAGAGCACGGTACCGTGCCACAATGTGCGGGCCGGAATCTTCGCTGCAAAAATCTCAGTCAGAATGGTTTGTAACAAAATTGTCAGAGCAAAAACATGGGGGGCTTCTAAAAGCACGGGGTCATGCCTGGCATCTGGTTGGCTATAAAAGGCACCTCTATCCAATGCATTTCTTGCACTAACCAAAACCAAAACACTCCTATCTGAAAATTCGACATGCAACTGAAATGAATGAAGCAATTCCCGTTCCTCGATAACCGAGAAACGATGCCCGACATGTTTTCAAAATCGAGCTTCTCTTGAAACTTCAAGAACTCGTCAAGGAACTCACCAAAATGAATCTCCTTGCTAAAATACGTCGTTCAACTCACCGAATCAATGGAAAATATGAAAATGGAACTTCGAGACATTAATGAACAACTCCAGTTTCAAGTTCTCGGTTTCACGTACTTTCCACCACCAGGACCATTCGGCGGAGGAGAACCATTTGGAGAAATCTAGGAACCTTAATTTTATGTTTTCATGTGTAAACAAGTGCACTAGGCACATTGTGCTAGGATCTTCGGGCTTAACCCGAGTAATGTTTTATTTCTAGCAAAACTGGGCTTACCCCACACTTGTTTTAGGATTTTTAATTTTAATGAAAAGTAATTTTAGGATTATTAATACTTAAAATAACATATTAAACATCATCCTAAAAATTCTGGCTCTCACATTTGGCTGAAAATTCGAAGAAACTCTCAGTAACCAAAAAGCATGGGCCGTACTTTTAAAAGCACGGGGTCGTGGTCACCAAAAAATCTTCAGCATGATACGCGCTGACTCCGTACAGTTCTCTGATTCAGAAGCATTTATTCCCACAGCAGCATGGGGTCGTGTTTCTAAAAACACGGGACCATGGTCGACTTTCCAGTCTCTATATAATGCATGCAAAAACTCACTATTCCATTCATACCAAAAAACAAGTTTACTGAAATGGAAGGTAAGAAAATGGAATGGAAACCAGTGAGAAGAGGGAAGCATGGTGATACTTCCTCAAACGTTGAGGAAGAAATCGTAAGGCTCCAGTGCATTGTGAGAGACCAAGTCGAGAGTAACATCCAAACTGAGGCTTGCCTAATCGAGCTGACCAGCAAAGTCAAACTACTTCGGTTTGAGAATTTCCACATCGTGGATAGCCACCACAAAGATGTGGATTTTAAACTCAACTATCTTAACTGAGAGATCGCAAAGCTTGACAAGAAGCTCTCCGAGCTCTTGGAATCTAAATGAGCACCACCACACATTCAAGACCTGTTCGGGAATGGTGGACGTTAAGAGTTCAACTTTGTCTTGTTAAGAAGTTACTCTTGCTAAGTGTTATGTTTTGTGATTCGAAATTGTTGTACTTTTCTTTCTACTATGTTTAACTATGTTTTATGTTTTAATGATATTTATGACTTTTAATTATTGTCTTAATTCTAACCCTCAATGAAAAGCGGTTATAAATGAACCAGCTCGACAAATAAACAACATAAACAAAAGAAATTTCCTGCCTCGTGCAGCACGGGCCGTGTTTTAAAAAGCATGGTGCCGTGCTTTTGAGTCCACGGCAGTTACGAGTTTTAAACCAATAAAATAACTTTTCTACCCACTTAACCATAAAAACAACTCCGTTCATCACCACAAACCGCCGACCATTCATCAATTTCACTAATCTTTCCATCAATTCCTCGATCTCCAACCAAAGGTACATTAAACTAACAAATATATTGTTCGATTTCATCTTCTTAGGTCTAGACTAACACCCATTTCTCACCAATCGATCGAATCAGGTTTAACTCGAAAAATTAGATGGGTTATTTGTTAAGATTTAAGATAATGAATCGCTAGATAGGTTTTATACTAAGATTTGTTGGAAGAAATCATTCAGGTTCGGATCTTGGGTAAAATATATAACAAATGAAAACCCAATTGAAACAACCGGGTACAAAACACAGGTTCGAGTCTTGACAAGTTCGAAATTAGGATTAAAAAAACGAACTGTGCTTTAAACAACATGAATCGTGGTCACCTTTTGGTAAACTGAAAGTTAAAATTGGAGGAAACTAAAGAACAGCAGCAGCACGGGTCGTGCTTTTAAAAGCACGGCGCCGTGGTGTTCTCTTTGTTCCATCATATTGATAATTTTCGATACGTTTTGAATAATTTGAATACAAATTGCAGATGGCCGAGTATGGGGCTGACGTTCATGCATTTCTGGTCTTTCCCGGGCGCGATGCAAGGAATAGAAGAGCCCAAACTAGATTAACCTACCTCAACCGACGGTTTCCAGAGGCAAACTTTTATGCCTACAGGGACACATTAAGACGAGTCAATCAATGGAACCGGTACAAAACCCTTGTGAAAGGGCCGTGAAAGCATGTTTTTGGTCAAACGGGTGAAGCGGTAATGGAACTAACAAAGGAATTCTTAGGTTCTTTCTCTATAAAGACCAAGAACCTGGATATGTGGGACGAAGAAGCCGTTGAGTTCAGGTGTGGGGGTGAATGGCACACAACTTCTTTAACTCAACTTAGGATTGATCTGGGAATATACATGACTGAGGAAACATACGATGAAATTTGGTTCAGAGCTGGAACAACATTCGCAGATGAAGATGGTGATGATGATGCTGAAACTTGAAACACAAGGTTAGAAGCATGGGAACAATTGAGCTACGGGACCGAAAACCATAATGCAAGCGTTTCAAAGAGCACGGCACTACGTGACCCACTTATGAGATACATTCACCGCCTGCTCAGTCACACCGCCACTGCTAGAGGTCAGAGTGAGGGGGTTGTTAATTTAAGGGATCTCTGGGCACTGTATTGCATGAAGAATGGCATCCCATGCAACATTACTTATTTATTCTGCATTTTGTTCACGACAACTTCAAATGCAAATGCAAAAGGGAACACACCGATTTTTTGTGGGGCATGGATCTATAACCTCTAGGAGCCTATGGTGTAGACAAAGAAGGGACCCGAAGCCCAGATTCGATTGCTCTTAACCTTTATTTTTGCAACAGCATGCAGATGGTTCAG